>NC_022033.1:4138467-4183292 GCF_000317375.1 Microtus ochrogaster | reverse complement strand
TAAGTTAGTTTAAAACGTGAATGCCATCCTTTTATGCAGGGTGCAGCACACATCTTGAGCATCTGCACAAAGCGAAGACAGCATCGCATAGTGAATAATGGAGCGGTGGCACAGTGCAGGGAAAGAGGACACTTCTCGCTGCTTCCCCCTTAATTACATGTCTAACTTTCCCAGTTACGTTAAATGCTAGAGGCAACCTCGATGTGTCCTGTTGCTCTTTCCACCCCAAGCGTGGGCAGATGATAAATGAAAACACCGGAGTCACTGTCAAAGTAGAAAGGGTGGTGCCCACAGTTTTGGGTTTGGATGTTTTGCGGCCACTGCCCCCTCTGCCTGCCAGCCACAGGCCCCATGAGCCTCTGAGCCTCAGCTCCGATGCTTACCAAATGGAAAGAGCACACAGTGTGGCGGTTGGAGAGCAGCAAGCAGGAGTGTGTTCTCTCTGTCCGCCATATGGGGCTTTGGGATTGAACTTGCGTAGTAAGGCTTGGCTGCAAGTGCCGTTGCCGGTTGAAATGTCTTGCTGGCCCTTGAGTTTTCTTTTTGAAATAAAAAAGTTAGACAAAATAAAATTAAAGTTTTTCTTCTTCCCCCTTCCTCCCTCTCTCCATTGTTCCTTCCCCTTCTCTCTTTCCTTCCTCTCTCCCTTCCTTCCCATCCCTTCTTCATCTCTTCATCTTCTTCCTCCTCGTCTTCCTCACACCCTTTTCTCTCTCTGTCTGTCTCTGTCTCTCTCTCTCTCTCTCTTTCTCTCTGTCTCTCTCTCTCTCTCTGTCTCATTACTTTTTATCTTTCTTGAGACAGAGACTTATGGAACTGAGACTTTTTTTGAACTAAGCATGTAGCCAAGGGTGGTCTTGAACTCCTGATCCTCCTGCCACCACCTCCCAAGTATTACAGGTATGCACTGCCACGCTTGACTTGAAACTTAAGATTTTTCTGAGCAAATACATTTTAAATGCAGAATAGCAAAATTTGAAGAAATAAACCATCAAATACCTATCCCATTACACAGCAACAATTGGATAGCAATTCCTACGACACTTTTCTCCTTTGCTGTGGGAAATTAATGTTGTGGTAGCATTTGGTAAAATGAGATGGGCATGGCCCAGGAGCATGGGGCAGGCACAGGGCAATGCCAGCAGCGGCTCCTGTTCTGTTGGCTGAGTTCTGCTTCTGTGTGTAATAGAGAGAGAGAAGGGAGGCATTTAGGAAATAGTGTGAAAGCAACCAGAAAGAAAGAGCTGGTGCCACACAGACAGCCCTGGCTCATCTTGCCCAAGCCTATATCTGCAGCTGAATGTTATCGTTAATATTGTTGCTGAGGAACCTTACTGTGTGGCCCATATCTGTGATCCTCCTGTCCACCCTTTCTACTGCTGGAATTGCAGGTGTCGGCGACCACCACTGCCTTATTTATTTATTATTTTAAAATGGAAGCTGGGGTTAGGGGTTCTCCAGGGAGGAGAAGCAGTGTGGGAGACAATGAGGCCCACTGGGGCACTTGTGAGCAGGACAGAGGAGCTAGTGCACAGGCCCTTGGTTTACTCTTGTGTGAGCTCGAGTGTGAATGCACATACACGTGTGTGCGTATGGAGGATCACCTCCAGTGTTGGTTCTCAGGGAATTCCCACCCCACTCTCTGGTTTTTGTTTGGTTTTGGAAACAAGGTCTTTCTCATTGGCTTGGAACTTGTGGACTGGATTAGGCTGGTTCATCGGCAAGCTCCAGAGGTCTACATGTTCCTGCCTCCCAGTGTTGAGATGACAAATTCCTACCAACATGGCTGACTTTTTCATGTGGGTTTTGGCACTGAGCTCAGGTCCTCATGCCTGTATGGCAGGCGCCCTCCTGAGACGTCACCTCCATCTCCCTTTACTCCCTCAACGTTGTACGAATGCACGTCTTACATCGCAGATCACTATCCTAGACTGGATAGCAGGATTGTTTTCCTGACAGCCTGAACGGTCACAGGGCTCGTTGTATTCAGTGAGAGCATCATTTCCCATAGGTCAGTGATGGACAGGAGACAAGTGGACTCCACCAGCCTGTCTTTGATCTTCGTGGTAACCGTAGCCTTCAGTAGCAGTCCCAAACAGTTTTACTAAATTTGAATTTCAAATTTACCCTCAGTCAGTAGACATAATCAGCTCCAAACTGAAAATTCACATGTCAAGGTGTATGCCTGTCCATCAAATGTCAACAATCAAATTGCCATCAACAGAAAGTGATTCTAAAGAACTAGAAAGGGCAGAGTCTGAAGGGAAGGGAAGCAATGGTTCACAGAACCACCCAAAGGGCTCGGACGGCGTCCTCCAAAGTGGGCAAATGCGGCAGGAACAGAAAATGTGAACTCCAGGGTCCAGCTGGGTCCCTCCCATGGGTATGTGCTTGTCGGGACACCTGTGACTGTTGTCCTGGACCCCTGCTCTTTAGATGTGCTGTCTCGCAAAGTCTGCATTAGTTGCCCCTTTCATTGTGGCAGAAAACCTGGCAGGAGCAGCTTAAAGGGGGGAAGGGTTCATTTTGGCTCCTGGAATCCCATGACAGCACTCCACGGTGGTGTGGGGGTGCGGCTGCTGGGTCAGCTCTGTCTGTGGAGCTTGTGGCATGTCTTGCTCATGTCTTGGCTCTTCAGGAAGCTTGAAACACATCTGGGCTTTGTGTGGATGGCAACAGCTTAAGTAGTTATACCAGCAAATGGGAAACTGCATCAAACACAACACAAAATACAACTCCAAACCCTAAAATGTCAGGACGAAAGTGTTCTTCACTCTAATAGAGAGGAAGCTGTTTCAGAACCAAGACAGGAAATTAGCAATTAGGCAGCCAGTGATTAATTAGATCCTCTGTGGCTGAGATTGACGATGTGAGTTTTATTGGCACGTCATTTCTAGATGGTGTCTAACCCGCGTGATGCGGGAAGTGCTTCTGTATGTGTGTTGCTATTAACGGCTAATGAAAATGGCACACCAAAGTGGGGCCACTACACCCACTTAAAAACCGAGAGAGCTTGGGAAGGAATTCTAGACACGAAAGAACAGAGTTAAGCACAGCTTCTCGGTAGTTGCATTTTTTTTCAGATAGACTCCGTTTGCTGACGGCAAGCAGAGGCACGGCTCCTTGGAGAGACATCTTCCTGATTCAGTGTTAGCGGCAAAAAGTTTAAGATCTGGCTTCCTGGTTCGTGCTGATAGGACAAACTCTGGATTTTTCGGGAGGTCTTCTCTTAAATGGGGTCTGTGAACAGCGTGTTACAAATTGCTTAATGATGACATAGACCACTGTGTCCCTGGAACTGGGGCAGTGTGCATTGCTCACAGAGGCAGTAAACATACCTCCAACATGTTGGACTGGGCAGAGCAAACAGACAGGGCCGTGGAACTGGTCCTAGCCATGCCCACGTAGCATTTTAAAAAAGCGCTCCTGATGAGAAAATGATTACAGATAAGCAATAAAAACAGATTCCGATGAAAAAGACCTCTGAACGGGTCATAGTGCTGGATAAATGTACGCAAGATAGAGGGAAAAGAGAATAGACAGTTATAAAAAGAAAAAAAATAGTTTAAAAATAAAGTCAAGTCTTTAAAGAAACAGTAAAAGTAATATAAAAGAGTACAGACAGCCGTAGATTAAAAAGTAAAGAAAAATAAGCCACACAAAGGTGGAATATACACAGAGAGTCTGAATTACGTATATTTTTGTGTTTTCTTTGAATTTTTTGACTATGGAAAGACATTTGATTCTGGGGGCTGCTAAGTTAAACCAACATAAAGGTATCTTGACTTCAAAATTTGACTTTAAGGATATGTTACTTTGGAAATGAGATTCTGCTTTTGTTTCTACAGCAGATGAGAACCTGTGGATTCCTTCCAGACTAACATGGTTTGATGGAACTAGATCCCCCCAAAAGGTCTCTATGAACCCCAAAAATACTTCACCTAATAAACAGTAGGAAGCAGTTTGGAGAAAACAACATCCACATTCTCAAGATGATTGTTTATTTTTGTTTTTGTTTTAAAAAGATTGGTTATAGATGGATAATGAAAATAAAGTGAGATGATATAAAGATGAATTCTTTGCACTGGTTTGGCTCTTGGTCTATTGATACAAATTTAAGGTCAATTGCTACACTGTATCTGTATTTCTGCTCTTGTTTAGGGTATTGTGTTTGCACAGCTCATTTAAAAATATATAGTTAAGAAACACAGATTAAAATAGTCATCTGTAATCAAACTTTTAATTAGTTAGGTCTTCTAGGTATACAGAGATATAGTTCCATTAAATAGATAATCTTCAACACTTCAAAGACCTACAGAATGTTATTTAAAATGTTTGTAGAACTTAGACTTTTCATGACAATGAGACACATCTGCTCCTGGCAGCACCAATTACATCAAGAGGATGATGGACATTGAAGAGGCTACTTATGGAGTTTGCTAGCCATTTGGGTAAGAAACTGCTCTTGGCTGTACTGTTTGATGCTATGCTGTATGAACTGGACATGTAGGACCCATAGAAAATTGACTGCTAAACTTGCCTAAAGAAGGTAAGACAGTCCTTCAGGGTTTCTGCTTCATGAAAGAGTCTGCCAGACATTCTGCAGGATACAGAAGAAAGCAACTGATGAATTTTGCCATTACAAGACAGAAGAGATTTTTAAATTTCCTGCTTCATGGAAAAGTCTGCTGAATACTATGGGCCTGTAGGCTGAAGATGGATGCCCCAACATTACAGAAAAACTTTGGGTGACTATCCAGGCAGTGAGATGTCTCTGTAAATTCTGGAGTTTTGGAAGTTGCTTACAATTCACTTCCTGTTTACTTAGGTAATATTATGTCTTTCTGGGGTCTTTAAAGAGTTAAAGACAGATAGTTAAAATTATAGCTTTCCTTAGTTATGATAAAAGATAAATTAGATATAAAACTTTAGATTCACAAAGATAAGGATAGATGATAGAGTATTTTCTTTAATTTGCCAAATAGTAAATGGAGTAAATATTGCTACTATAATTCTTGCTTGATAACTGTTTTGTATATGTAATTTTACTATGTTAAAGTTAAATTTTTCCTTCTTATTTAGACAGAAAAGAAAAGATGATGTGGAAAGTCCTCCTGTGTGTGTGTGTGTGTGTGTGTGTGTGTATACATATACATATATATATATATATGTTGCTTTTATTGGCTAATGAATAAAACTGTTTTGGCCAATAACATAGCAGAGTAAAGCCAGGTAGGAAATGCAAACAGAGATAGGGAGAGAGAATAGGCGGAGTCAGGGAGATGCCATGTAGCTGCCAAAGGAGATAGATGCCAGATCCTTACTGTTAAACCACAGCCGCATTGCAACACATAGATTAATAGAAATGGGTTAATTAAGAGTTAGTCAGGAATATTCCTGAGTTGGTCGAGTGGTGTTTTAATTAATATAATTTCAGTGTGATTATTCGGGTCTGAGTGACTGGGAAACAGACGAGCAGTCTCTGCCTACACCTTTGCATCCCAAGATCAAGCCTCGCTTGACCCCGAGGAAATTCTGCCTCCAGATATGGTCACACCAAAAAGTGGGAATTCAAAACCACCTTGCTTGCCTAAACCAAGTCAAAAGTGCTCTTTCGGGGACAGTCATGATTTGTTCATCGTTGTTAGGAAGCTTGTCTAAATGATGCATCTAGCTGAAGGTTTCCCCTGACCTCTCTCACAAGTTCTCCTAGTTCTCAAGAGGTATTAATTTTATTTTGTTTCCGTGGTGCTAACTCAGAGCCCTGACAAGCATTAGGCAAGTACCTCCCCTCCCCATGGAGACTTATCCCTATCATTAAAAAAAAAAATATTTCATTTAGAGATAGGGTCTTCCTAAGTAGTTGAAGGTAGCTACAAATTTGCAACTTTGCTGCCTGAGCCTCCAGAGAGTCAGTGACTTGGATGCCCCCCCCCCAGACAGACCAGATGACTGTGTACTCCCCAGGAGAAAATAAATAATGATTTTTAAAAAGGTTAATGCGGTGATTCAGCCGGAAAAAGTGTTTTATGCCAAGTATGTTGGTTTTTGATTCCTGGGACCCATGTGATGGAAGGAAAGAATCAGTCATTCACGTTGTCCTCTGAGTGACCGAACTCAGGTCTTCAGGTTTGGCCATTAGCACCTTTACCCACTGGGTCCTCTTGCCACCCCTACCAGGAAGTTTTAATATAGGAGGGGATTTATGTTATAGTTTTTTTTGTGGGGGGCGGGGATCAATGACTTAGGAAAAGGAGAGCAAGTATATAGGAAAGGGCTGGGGTGTACAAGGTAGCTCTGAGATGATGTGGGATGTCTCTCTGTATGTTGTGATTGTTTAATAAAGAAGCTGACTTGGCCCATAGCTAGGCAGAATAGAGCCAGGCAGGAAATTCAAACAGAGACACAGGAGGGAAAAGGTCAGAGTCCAGGAGAGGCCAGCAGCCCCTGGAGAAGCAAGTTGTGAAGTAACGCCACAGCCACGTGGTAATGCATAGATTAATAGAAATGGGTTGTTTTAAGATGTAGAAGCTAGTTAGCCATAAGCCTGAGCCATTGGCAAAACAGTTTGTAATTAATATTGAGCCTCAGAGTGGATATTCAAGAACTGGAGGGAGGAAGAGAAACCTCTGTTATAGTGAGATAGTGTGCTTACCTAGCACATGAGAGACCCTGGGTTTGACCCTCAGCACTGAAAATACAAAGGATAACAAAAACAAATAAAACCCCAATCTAAACCAAATGAAAACCAGGGAAGTGGATCAATTTTCCTGACGGTAATTTGTCTATACTATCCAAAGTCTTAGTTTACTTGGCTATACCAAGTCTCCTTTCAGGGCACAAGGGGTCATCTTTCAGTACTGGTGGGACACTAACCCCAGGACCCTTTCTTTGCAGGTACCAAAATCTGTGTCCATCGAATACTGTCCTCATAGTTCCATGTTTGTTCACAATCGATGAACATCCCCCGGTAGACTTAAAAAACCCAAGAGTGGGCCCGGGTGGTGGTGGTGCACACCTTTAATCCCAGCACTTGGGAGGCAGAAGCAGGCGGATGTCTGTGAGTTTGAGGCCAGCCTGGTCTACAAGAGCTAGTACCAGGATAGACTCTAAAGCTACAGAGAAACCCTGTCTTGAAAAAACAAAACAAGAAAAGAAAAAGAAACAAAACAACCCTTAAAACCCAACAGTCCAAGTGGATTACTTTTTATTTTTATGACACGGTTTTACAGCACAAACCAGTAAATTATTATAAAATGACTACTCTCCCCCCCCAAAAAAAACCTCCCACAGGGTGACACAATAGTCATGTCCCGAGGGTCTTTAATATGTGCTTCAATTCATATCATTATTATAATTGAGCTATCATTGCCTTCATGAGGGACCAGGGCACAGAGAAGGTCAGGATTTTGGTCCAAGAAATGCTGGTGGTATAATAGGATGACTGGTGTCAGAAGCCAAGCTGTGTAAGTCCTGAGAGTCTCCTCTTAACAGACAGTCTCTGTCTTAAGTAATTCTACCTAGTAGAAAGTATTCTATTTATACACAAGGACACAGAGATGGAAATATGCTCACTGCAGCCCTCTCATCATCACAAAACCCAAAGCTAAGTGTGCTGTGGTATTAGTGGTGTCTTCGTTTTGTAACTTCTAAACACCACGAGATCAGGGTCTAACAAGATCTGCCTTTGGCAATTGAGGACAGCCTAAGTGTCCATAGTGTCCATCCCTCTTGTAGACTTGAGATACTTAGTACCACACAGAGACTATGGCAGAATGTATCTCAGCCGTAATGACAGGGTCCAGAGAGTCCAGAAGTACTCAGAACACGTGCATCTCCCCCCGAAAGCCTTCAGTCTGAGGCTGGTTGAATCTACGGATGTGGGACCCATGCGTGCAGAAGGGTGGGTGTAAATTAAAGACAGGATAATGAGTTGATAGCAGGGTGTGAGAAGAGGGTCCCCACAGCACTGCAGACAAAACCAAATCTCTCTTAGATGTTCACTGCAGAGTGCTTGGCCAACGGATGATACACCATCAAAGACACACCAGGCAGGCATTAAGAGGGAAGCTGGGCTGCAGTACGGTGGTGGCACACACTTCTAATCCCAGCACTGGGGAGGCAGAAGCAGGTGAATCTCTGTGAGTTCAAGGACAGCGTGGTCTACAAATTGAATTTCAGGATAGCCAGGGCTACACAGAAAAACTCTTCTTGCAAAACCAAAACCAAAAGGAGGAGGAGGAGGGGTAGAAGAAGAGGTGGAAGAGGAGAAGGAAGAGGAGGAGGAGGAGGAGGAGGAGGAGGAGAAGAAGAAGAAGAAGAAGAAGAGGAAGAGGAAGAGGAAGAGGAAGAGGAAGAGGAAGAAAAGAGGAAGTGGGAGAAGAAGGAGGAGGACACTGGAGGGATCATGTGTGTTAAAACCATGGTGAAGGGATTGGGAAATGGTTCAGTAGAATAAGCACTTGAGAACCTGAGTTCAGATCCTCAGCATCCTCATAAGATGCTGAATGGGCCCATCTGGAGCTCCAGTCCATGGGATGAGGAGATGGGATCCCAGAGCAAGCTGACCTGCTGAACTTGTCAGATCAGTGAGCTCTGGATTTGATCATGAGACATCTGACTCCTGATGTCAGTGTTGGGCTTCTGCACACTTACACACATGTGCACAGTTATGAAAACACATGCCCACAACCATGCATAGCAGAAACCTCAACAAAAAACCAAAACAAAACAAACAAAACAAACCCATGATGAGATAGCATTCAACACACTGGAGACTGGCCACCTAAAAAGTCTAAAAGTACTAATTTTGGTAAAAAGTGGAGAAAGAGAACTCTCATGTATTGTTGGTGGGATTTTAAAATGGTTCAGAAACGCTGTCAATTCTTTAAAAAGCAATGAAACTTGGACACACACCACGGTGCAGATGAGTCTGAGGACACAAAGCTAAGGGAAAGAAGCCGGGGGCAGGGGCGGGGGGGGAGGAGGGCAGGAAGGTCATGTGTAATGAACCATTCTTAACAAAACATTCGAAAGAAGTTGTTTTACGGGGACAGACACTGATCTGCATTTCCAGGGTTTGGGAGGAGAATGGATTTGGGAATGGCGGCTTTTGGAAACCGGTTTCCTTTAGGGGACGAGACGGTGTTTTGGAATGACATAGAGGAGGCAATGCATGGTCTCCCAGCATTTCCAAGTCACTAAAATGACACTGAACTATTGACTTCAAAGTGTTTGGTTTTATGTCCTGCGAAATTTTCTTTGATATGAAAAAAAAATGAGAATGGAGAGGGATATTTCATAAGGGAAGATGCTATTGAATATTTCATAAGGGAAGATGCTATTGAATATTTCATAAGGGAAGATGCTATTGAATATTTGGTGGGAAAAATGGAAGAGTGAGCGAATGGCAGTGGACCTAGGAAATCACTGTGCTTGCAAGTGTGCAACACATATAGAATACATAGCAGCAGGTTTCATAAAGCTTATTACAGTTAAAAATTATTAAAGTGTGTGTGTGTGTGTGTGTGTGTGTGTGTGTGTGTGTGCATGCTTGCATGTGAGCACACATGCACTCATGCACACCGGTGCCCAAGGAAGAGGGTGTTGGTAGAGGGTGCTGGATCTTCAGGAGCTGGAGTTACAGGCGGTTGTGAGCCTCCGGATGTAGGTGCTGGGAGCCAAACCCTGGTCTGCTGGAAGAGAAACAAGTACTCTTAACTCCCAAGCCTTCTCTCCCACTCTTTATTACAATTATTCTTTAACCAACAAAAATCTATCAGAGATGATTCCTGGGCAGGGCGATTCTGTGATGGGATTATTCTTATTCAGAAGGACTCAATTCCCTCCTCATCTAAGTCCGAATATCTCATGGTGAGCACGGAATGTTTTGTACTAAGAAATAAGTTGCATAAATAACCCAATAAAAAGAGGAATATAAAGTGGGGATTATGTCTCTCAATTCACAAAGAGAGCCCACAGCATCAGGAATCCAAGGGGGCAGCTTTTACCCCGGCCCTGCGTTTCCCACAGGGTGAAGGGCAGGATGTATCAGGCTGAACAAACAAGCCGCTTCTCCAAAGAGGCTTCGCAGAGCTTCTGTTCAAAGACTCAAACCTCTTATTTCAAATAATATTGAGGCAATTACAGTCACACAATTAAGTTACATGAATTTCAAATGCACTCAAATATACTTACAAGAAATAGCATGTCAAGAAAATAAACCCACATAGTGCATTTAAATACTCCTTTAATAAACCGTAATTTGCTTAAAATCATTAATAAGAGCTCATTCTTTTATGTATCAGGCACATCAAAATACGATGAATTTAACCAGGATGAAATAAAGTAGGACATATTGTTTACCAATTCCCCAATAGACTGCTGTTCAAAGGCAGCTCCCTAAGTGAAAAACATGTATTTTCATGTCATGAGGAAAATGGATCAAACTGAAAACTTAGAAAGCAGGGAAGCCACGTGCGTGCCAGTTGTGTTACTAAAGAAACAGTGAAGACAGCCCGGAAAGACAAGCCCTTTGCAGCAGTCTCTCCACTTGTGTGACTGACTCCAACTTTTTCAGGCTCTCTTTGGTCTCCAGATGTATGGGTGTTATGTGAACAGTCTCTGCTCTCCTATTGCTGGGTCTGATGCCCACACATGGCGGGGGTATTGCAGTGTGTCTATGGCATTCCAAGCAAGGAGCTCAGGGCACTAACTCAAGCCGTGGGCAGAGCTGCCTACACCTAAAGTAGATCAATGTGAACGGAACGCAGGTGTTAAGAGTTGGGATCTCAATAGGCTGAATGCGCACATTTGAGCCTCTTCAGGACCAAGGGCTGCTCATGTGGACTGGGTGCATATGGCCTCCTGCAGGCCTGCCTCTAGAATGTCTGAGAGCATCTGGACAGGGCATGAATGTCTTAGGTTCCCGAGAGGTCACATCCCTGTGCTCCAGGAACTAGGAAATTTGTAGACAGTGGAACTTTAGAGCAATGAGCCTGGGGTGAGGGGACAGGAAGGAAAGCTGAGGGCAGGGGTGAAGGGGATGAGGTAAAAGGTCACTACATATATGTATGAATGTCTATGTATCTACTTGTACACAAAGTATGTGTCTGTGTGCGTGTGTGTGTGTCAATAAAAAAGGCCCACTGAGTTATTTTCTCATGCTAAACATGATCTTTAAACACAAAGCCCACTCTGACCCTGAGAATCACTGACTATGTCAGGGGTTCCAGCTGGCTTTGGTAGAGACCTTAGTGGGAAGGAACTTCTGGGTTGTCTGGAGCTGTGGAACTGGACAGGACAGAAACTTCCTTATACAAATGACACTCAAACATTTGACAAGAATTTCCACATAAGCCTGAGAAAGGTTTTTTAAAGAAAAGGATTCTAGACAACAGGAACAGAATCAAGAGCAGCTTCTTGGTAACCATCTTGACTCCAGTAGGCTCTGTTTGTTGGCAGCAAGTAGCGATGCAGCTTTTTTAAGAGAGGCTTCCTGACTCAGCATTAGCCACAAAAACCTTGCAGCTCTTTTAAGAGCTCCTGACACCAAACATTTAAACGGAGTTTATGAGCAGCCAGCATCAGGCTTTTTGGTGGTGGCATGGACCTAGAGATTCCACAAAGTTGTGGTAATAAATATGGCTCCCACCAGTATCTCCACCATGAAGCCAGACTCTCAGAAAGCTAAGGAGTAGGGTGGAGCCAGCCCTCAAAGCTGCAGCTTTAATCCTAACCATGGTGCTTAGCAGATTAAAGACTCGTGTGCTCAGAAAAAGATAGAGGTATACAGTAAAGGCAGATTCAGGTAGAATAAACAAAATAAAACAAGAAACTCTAAACGGTTTATAGTATGTTTAAAAATATACATAGACTTGGGAGAGAAAAGAAAAGGAAAAGAATGGAGAAATTCCTTAAGAAAAGAAATAGAGTAGCCAGGCATGACAATGTATGCCTTTAATCCCAGCACTTGGGAGGCAGAGGCAGGAGGATCTCTGTGAATTTGAGGCCAGCCTGGTCTATAGAGTGAGATCTAAGGCAGACAAAGTTACACAGAGAAACACTGTCTCAAAAGACAAAATTAAAAATAAAAGAAACAGAGTTAAAAAGAAAACTAATGTAAGGATGGAAAATACACGGAGAATCTGGATACTCTATGTTATCATGTTATCTTTGAATTGTTTGGTTGCTGAGGAAGGAGCAACAACTACTAAAAGACATTTGATTATAAATGCTGCTCAATTAATCCAACCTATATATTTTGAAAATGCTTTGACTTCAAAATTTAAGTCAAAAGATATGTTACTTTGGAAAAGAGATTTTGCTTTTGTTTCCTCAGAAAATGAGAGGTTGTAGATTCATTCTTGGTTAAGAAAAATCAACTTTGATCAAAAAAGACCCCCTGAAAGATCTCTGATAAGAGTAGACAGCCCAGATGACCCAACATTTCAGAGAGTTTCTGTTTTAGTTTCCTCTGAGTTCTACATCCAGAACAGTCTCAGGACTGCTAGCTGAGATGATCAAGAATATTCCAGTCAGGACTTGACCACAATCCTAATTTTTTTTAGGTTACCATAAGATTATCAGTGGCCCCAATCATCAGGAAGTATCCTAGAAAACTACACCCACATTCTCAAAAAAATGATTATGGATGCTTGTCTTTGTTTAGCATGTTAGTCACAAGTTGATAGGGATAATGGTCAGAAAAAGAGTTAAATAAAGGAAATTAGATTCAGGGTTTTTATTTTTAAAAGGAAAAAAGGGGGAATGCTGTGGGATAATGTTCTTGTACACTGTAATGATTTGTCACTCAAATTGGTTTAATAAAACACTGATTGACTGGTAGCCAGGCAGGAAGCATAGGTGGGGCAACCAGACTTGGAGAATTCTGGGAAGAGGAAAGGCAGACAGATGCAGTCACCAGCCAGATGCAGAGGAAGTAAGATGAAAGTGCCTTACTGAGAAAAGGTACCAAGTCATCACATGGTTAAACATAGACAAAAACTGGGAGTTTAATTTAAGTTGTAAGAGCTAGTTAATAATAAGCCTGAACTAATAGGACAAATAGTTTATAATTAATATAAGCCTCTGCATGTTTCTCTGGGACTGAACAGTTGTGGGACTAGAAAGAAATTTCAGCAGTTAAGAACACTAGCTGCTATTCAAGAGGACCCAGGATTTTCAGCATCCACATGGTAGGTCACAACTGTACAATGTCCCTCTGTATGCTGAGAATATATGTTGCTTTTATTGGCTGAAGAATAAAGCTGCTTTGGTCTATGGCAGAGCAGAATATAAGTATAAGTGGGAAAGCCAAACTGAATTCAGGGAGAAAGAAGGTGGAGTCAAGAGAGACATCAATAGTCACCAGAAGAATAAGATGCCAGAACATTACCTGTAAGGCACAGGGCACATGAAGATACACAGATGATTAGAAATGTGCTAATTTAAACAACTAGGACTAGCCAGTAAGAAGCCTCGGCCATGTGTCAAACAGTTTGTAATTAATATTAAGCCTCAGACTAGGAGCTGACAGGTAGGAGAGAAACCTCCAGTTACATGGAGCTCTTGTCTTTATAGCTGTATACTCAAACATGGCTTACATGTTACTGTTTATAAAGGGAAAGGTTATCCATACTTCGGTGTTCCAGTATGTGTGTGCATGTATGTATGTGTGTACATGTGTGTATACATGTGTGTATGTGTGTATCTATTGTATATGTGTGTATAATTGCTCACATTCCTTAAGACAGTAACTCATTTTGTTCTACTTTGTGTTATTCCAAGGAGAGATGGCTCTGTTGATTAAACACTTGCTGGACAAATGTGAAAACCAAGCTTGATGGCAGAATCCATATAAAGACACCAGGCATAGGTTTGTGTGTCTGTCTTCTTAGAGCTGGAGGGGCAAAGGCAGGTAAATCCCAGGGGCTTGCTGGGCAGGCAACCTAGCCTATTTGGAAAGTTCCAACCCAATGAGGGACCCTATCTCAAAACAAACAAACAAACAGACAAACAAACAAACAGACAGACAAACAGACAGACAAATAAACATAGCAGCTACAACAACAAAAAAGTCAAGGTAGATAGCAGCTGTGGAAAGACAACCACCACTGACCTCTGGTCTCTACATGCATGCTCTCACAAGTACATGGGGATCTTCACACACACACACACACACACACACACACACACACACACACACGCACACACCTGCCCGAAAGAAACAAACAGCCAAACAAACAAAAAATTAAAAAAAAACAGCCAAAGAAAACAAATTGAAAAAGAATTCTCTGCTCTACTTGCTAAGAAGTAGAGAGCCTCTGCTGCTAGAGCCATCTCCGCTGTCTTCTGGGGACACATCCGTAATCTCTTTGGAGCATCTATGACTGTTGCTTATGACATTGCTTCAGAGAGCAGGCACATAACCGTACCTGAAGACAAATGGCAGCCTCTTTATTAAATTTTCACCTTTCCTGTAGATTTCCCTTGGAACACTGGGCTGACAAATCAATTACCCATTTCACTCTAGAAATTTAAGTGACACTTGCCCCGAAAGATGTAAAGACGAGCCCCGCCCATCTTGGAGGGCCCCCTGGGGGCACATAACTAGTGTTTTAAGTTGCAGACAAATGCTAAAAACAGGATTGTAACAAAGAGGAAAGGCATGGAGGTGGCTTGCCACATCAATTTTCCTTTATAGGTAGGATAAATCCCGTCACTTCCCTCTTCTCTGCCCTTCGGCGTTTACTGCAGAATAATATTGTAAGTTGGGGTGGACAATGTGTTTAGGGACACGAAAACTTCTGTAAGTCGCTCTGAGATTCCCAGAGGCTGTTGGCATCCATCTCTGCCTTCAGCTCAGAGTTTGGACAGACTCTTCTGGGGATGAATGAGAGCAGGACAACAGGACAGAGGGGCCTGATCGTCACCCAAGCCACTGACCTGCTCCACCCATCAGAGTTGTGAAGAAATAGGCCACCCGGTAGGGTCGCAGGAAGAGAGAGCCTCTAGCTCATTCCTAAAACACCAGAATCCAGCAGCTGCATATGCTCCTTTCAGAGACACGTGTCTTGATTATTGTGCCTCTAAAGGGACAGGAAGCAAATGATTACACAGACTTGTTTTATAGCACGTCCTTCAGAGCTTGTTTGACCGCATGCAAACAATGAAAGCTTAAACAGCTTCCAGTGAAATTCATGCAATTCTTTAGAAGGTTTCACATAAGGTTGAAAATACAACAAATATGTACATCTCTGGAACTTTGAAAGAAGAAACCCACTGCCTGCCTGAGAAGAGAAACCCTGGCAAGCTCCGAAGGCCACTTTTCTTTGTTCTGGGGTCGGCTGGAGGTTTGCTGGATGGCAATTTGAACAAGTGGGCTGATCAACTGTTTGTACTAAATTATAAGGATGATTTCTAGACAACAAGACGAGAAATGGCTTTGACAGAGCCTTTTCAAACGCAATCAGTTACAATTTAAATATTTAATCAATTTCATTGTATTAATTAGTAAATAGTCAAGAAGAAACAAATTCTAGCTGAGTAAGAATAAAATTATAAAACTCATATCATCACTGCAGCCTTTTTTTTTTTTTTTTGAGAGGAGACCTCCTGTACTCCTGTGCTCCAGGCTGGCCTTGAACTCACTGTGTAGCCAAGGTTGGCTTTGAAATCCTGATACTTCTGTTTCTACTTCCCTGCTGGGATTACACATATGCATCCCTGTGCCTGCAGTGCTGTGGCCACAATCTTAATATGTATATTTCAAGACAGTTTCAACACGGAAGATGCTGCTGGAGGAAGGCTGTTCAGCTAGCAGGTTGAGCTGCAAGCATGTTTTATAAATTAAATTTTATTGACACCCGACAGCACCAACCAATTGGCACATGGCCCGGATATGATTCTGTGCTTCCAAGGCAAGGACAGCAGTGAGGGCGGAACCCGTCTGCTTGCTGCCAAGTGTAAAATATTTACTCTTTGGCCCTGAAGAGAAAGTTTACTAACTCTCAGCCTTTGCTCTTGTTCTGAACGGCAATAATTTGTGGGTGCTTTAAAAGTATGAACTGACAGATTAACCCATTTACTTCTGTTTGCTTTTGTATACCCAAAACGAATAATGTGTTTGTTTTAGAACTCGTGGCTGATCAATGCTTAAGAAAACAAATACCAAGCCAGTCATCAGAACTAAACATGCCGCCAGTTGTTTTCCTAAAAATAAATGAGGCAGAGAGTAAAAACGACATACCACTGATATAAATCATAAGATACCAATTCGGAGCTAAAGACTACCCTCAGGCCTGTAGGCCCGCAGTAGTTACAGGAAGTGGTAACTTCATTGAACAAATCCTCACTCACTGGTTCTGCAGATTTTTCATCAAGGGCACATGGCTGTTGGAAGAATATTCAACTCAGTGGGAGATCAGCCTGTCTTCAGCCCCACAGTCTTTTCCCAATGAAAAGACCTTAACTCGGTGGCGGCAAGCTAAAATTTTAACTCCACAAATGTAGACCATTGGTTTGGAAACTCAGTTTTCTTCTTTATATTGGTAATAAGAGTAACAAGAAAAATAGTCTCAGTGATCAAAGCATAGTGTGTGTGAGGTTTTCCTGTGTGGATGTCTGCGGGGAGCAGAAGCTGAAGCTCGGGGTGTCTTTCCCAGTCACTCTCTGCTGTTTCTGAGACAGGTTTTCTCACTGAACTGGGAGCTTCTCACTTCCCCTGGGCTAACTGCTCAGCCAGTCTCTGGGATCCATCTGACCCCACTTTCCAGTTCTGAGGGTGGGGACGTGCTCTGTCATGCTTGACTCTTTATATCAGTGCTGGGGATCCGAACTGAGGTCCTCATGCTGGCGTAGCAGGCACGGGACCCACTGAGTCATCCCTCCCAACTGCAAGACATAATTCTTTGTTTCTTTTGAGATGGAGTCTCACAATAAAGCCTTGGCTGGTCTGGAACTTGTGTAGTAGACCAGGCTGGCCTTGAACTTGAAGGGACCCGCCTGACTGCCTCTTGAGTGCTGGGATTAAAGGCGTGGGTTACTATGCCTGGTTTTCATTTTTAACTAGGGATAAAATTAATTGTTGGAATAGCTCCTTAGGTATGCTCTGGAATGGGCAACTGTCCCTGGTCAAGAGCAGCACCGGGGCACCTTGTCTCTTAGAGCTCCCCAGGGGTTGTTCTCAGTGCTTAAGAAGACTTAAAGCCTTTCCAGGGACGGGACCAAACAGACCAACTCTGAGGCTCTCTGCTGACTCCCAGATGTGAGTCTTATGGCTCCATGACACACATGTGGACTGTCTGTGTCCCCCAAAGTGGGACAAAGCCCCATAGCCTTCAATCCACACTGTCTTTGGAGCACATACATGAAAGGAGAGCTTCACAATTGAAACAAAATTAACAACAAAAAGCTCACCGTCTTAAAGTGAACCTGTGATGTTTGATATGTCACAATGTCCTGGAACCACAACCTCCTGGAACCTCAACTTCTGCCCAATTCCACATTTCCCTTACCGAGGACACCCTATACCGTCAAACCTCGAGGCTGGCCCTGTCCGTTCACCCTCAGTGTATCTGGATTGGCCCACCGAGCATGTGCCACGTCCGTAGAGTTGGATGTCATGTAGCATTTTATCTCTCCCTTTTCTGAGATCCATCCATGCCAAGCATGTGTCAGTACTTGGCTCTTTGCTATGGGTCGATGTTATTTCACGGTGTGTCCATACCACATCATCGGTTAGCTGATGGGCATTTGGGATGTTTTAACCTTGCAGCTGTTGCAAACAGGACATTTTGGGACAAGTGTTTGCTTGAAGATCTGTTCTCAATTATTAGAGGGTAGAGGCCTTGCATGGAATCACCACAAATCTACATTCAACTTCCCGAGGCCTCCGATCTGTGCCCGATTGAAAACAGTCCTTGCTGTTGCTGAATTACAATAGTTTGTTGTGTATTCGAGAGACCCCCATCCCTATCAGACACAGTTCGCAATGTTTCCCACCACTGCTCTTAAGCCTTCTCACCCCAGGTACCTTTGTCCTTTGGCAAAGGTCAGGCTCTGTGAGGTACTCAGAGCCCCTAATCAAGTCATCTCTGAGCGTCCTGTCGTTATGCTGAGCAAAGGCATGCAGCCACACGGATAGCTCAGTGAGTACTCGCACAGTGCTGAGGACCAAACTCAGGGCCTTGTGTATGCTGAGCCTCCTCCTTCTCAGTGCCTAGTCCTCGGTGTGGCTATTCCGCTCTAATCTCGAGCTGTGTTTAAGGGCAGCCACTGCCCTGGAACAGTCGTAGAGGGCAGTGTGGGGACAGCAACCTCTGCCATTTGTGCTGAAGGCATTCAGCCTGTGTTGACAACATTTTCTGTTATGAATTTCTCCTTTCCCGAGTCTAGCTGCAAAGGCACACTGGTTTCAGATGTGGACTCTGCTGTCCCTGCAGGAAGGCTGGGGTAATGCCAGGAAGCCCTGAGCTGGTAGCACTGCAGAGGCCATCTTCCTGCCCCAGATCTCCCACCTCCTTCTCCCAAGTGCAGTTTTACAAGAGACGGAGTGTGGGGCTGATGATTGGAATCAGGGGGCAAAGGGGCTTGCTCCCAAACTGATGCCCTGAATTTCTTTCCTGGGTCCCATGCGGTGGGAAGCAAAAGGAAAGAACAGACTCCCTGCTAGTGGTTCTCACTCCCTCTCCCTTCCCCCTCTCTCCCTCTCCCCTCCCCCCCCTCTCTCTCTCTC
This sequence comes from Microtus ochrogaster, assembly GCF_000317375.1. Classification (NCBI taxonomy): domain Eukaryota; kingdom Metazoa; phylum Chordata; class Mammalia; order Rodentia; family Cricetidae; genus Microtus; species Microtus ochrogaster. The sequence goes on along the minus strand of NC_022033.1, from coordinate 4,164,556 downwards.
CCTTCCCCCCCTCCCGCTCTCACACACAGAGAATAAACAAGCAAACAGATAAAAGATGTGGGCTGAAACATTTCTTTAACAAGGCTCTTTTCTAAAAGCAAAACAAAACACGACTAATGGGCTTATCTCTTGATCTCTCAAGAGACAAAGAAAATTATTTTTCTTAAAAAGGCAACAAGCTTATCCACATGAATGGCCTGTCTCTGACAACCTGTCTGCTGGTGGACAGCTTCCTTCCTCCCCAAGCATCCTTCTACGGAGTTCTTTTGCCTCTTGAAGCTCCCCTATCCTGTGTTTCAGCCAACATTTGGGCCCTTTATGTGAGGTGGGTTGAGTAAATACAGGTTTTTAAAACCGATCATAGAATTTACACTCAGTCTGCTTTGTACCGCTGTGACACGGTGCTCAAAACTGGATCAATTACAAAGAAAAGAAGTTCGTCTTGGCTCACAGCTCTGGAGGCTGGGAAGCTCCAGAGTGTCCCCTCTGCCTGGGTCTGCTGAGGGCCCCGCGTTGTGTTGAACCACCCTGGAGGGTGCCGTGTGTCTGGAAGAGATCTAGTTCATTCAAAGCCTCTCTTGTATTATCTCACTGGGTCATGGATGGATCCATGCACTGGTCATTCAGCGGTCACATCTCTCTGGGACCATCGGCATGTGAATGAGGATCTGGACTTTTGGCACATGAAGCCTGGGGGGGGCATTTTCCATCCATAGCAAGGTCTACAGAAGGGGGTGATAGATGGTTGCCAGGACACAGTGGGTGGATGGCAGAAGGATGTCTGTCCTCTAAGCCCTACGACGACATGTTAGCAATCTGTGTTGGCAAAACAGCCAGTAGAAGTGGCCCCTCGAGGCTCAGGTCCAATGCCTCTCGGCCTGAGGTTGGTGGAGAGAACACCGGCAGAACCCGGTGAGTCCCCAGGCACGCGGCTCTCAGAGTTTACCTCACAACACTGAAACAATCTGTCGGTGTGTTTGTTGTCTGCACTCGACTGTCATCTCCTCAGAGCCTCGGCCAATCTTTGTGGCCTTGTTTCCATAATGTCCCTGTGATGTCTAAACAGAAGGGGTCACTCATCATGTGTGTCCAAGGATCCCAGCTGCGTCCATTTCCGCGCTCAAGACGGTTTGGACGCACAAGGTCAGCAGGTACACGCTGCACGCTGCATGGAGCTTCCTCTCAATGCTCTCCTCGTTCTCCTTCCCTTTTCTATTTATTTATTTTATTCTTTTTACGCTGGATGTCATATAGGCTGGACCTGTGTTGAGCAAGATATGAAGCTAAAGATCACATTGACATTCTGATCTTCCTGTTTCTACCCTTGGAGCACGGGATTATGGGCATGGACCACCAGGCTGCCCATTTGTACTGCTGGTAACAGAATCCAGGGTCTGGTGTACGCCAGGCAATCACGCTACTGGCTGAGCCACATCCCCTGTCTTTTACCATATTCTACAGTCCTCATGATTCTTTTTTCAAGGCAACTGGGTACTCAGCGCTGAAGCCCTAAATGTTCAGGTTGATAAAAGAGAAATCCATTAGTTTTAGGCAAATTGAACTCAAGGCATGGTATTAGGTTGAATGCTGGGTAGGAAAATACCGCTTTCAAGGACACTGGGGCTCCAATGGCTTCGGTGGCAGATGGAGGGGGCACCACTCTTCCTGCTTCTCCTGTTTCCCAGCCCTTTTATTCTTTCTTGTCCCCCTGGTTCGAATGTAGGTAGGAGGCTTATATCAATGCAAAACCTCTTGAATTTGATCAGTGCATTGTGATTACACTAGAGACAATCTCTTTTTTTTTTCTAGGAAATGCATATGGAGTTATTTAGGGATAAAGGGACATGATGTACGAAACTCGCTCTCGAAAGGCTCAGGCAGAGAGCATCTGTGATGGAAACGAGTGCAGTGAAACGCGTGTGATGGGCGCGTTTCCGTAGAAGGTTATCGAAGACCCTGGAATAGTCTTTCAGCTTCATTCTTTAAATGGCCTCCAAATAAAAAGCCAATAAACTTGTCATTCCTAAGATTATAGACCCACTTATGGACTAACTGTGAACGAAGAACACAGACGGTAGGGAACGAGGAGGCAACAGCTGGAGCAGAATATTCTCGTCCATCCATCCGTCGGCTTCTTCCTTCTCCTCTGCTCAGGTCTGATGCTCACCTTTCAGATAAGTGTAAGATGAGCTCATGACCACTTCCTGTATGTGCCCTTTGTTCAGATGTTGACCTCTGCTGTGCTCTGGGTATTTGGGCCAGTGGTAGATACTCAACTCATGGCTGCAAAAGGTAGGTGATGGGCAATTGGTGATTCTGAACTCTGGAGCCATCATAGGCTTTGAATGAACCCAGAGATCTTGAGTTCCTCTTTCCCCAGGGATCACTCATATCCCACTGACCTCACAGTCAGCAAGAAGTGAGAATGGAAATCCAACAGACAGGTGTGTGGGCTTTGACACTGTCCTCGGCAAGAGCTGGCTCAAGGGTAAAGTGACTGCCCCCCAAGCATTCGCGTGACAATCCAAGCCTAGTGGTGCACATCCTACTCCCACTAGTGGGGCTGTAGAGCCGCCTGGTTCATGGGGTTCAATGGCCATGCAGCCCAGCCTATTGGGAAGGCCCAGGTTCAGCAAGAGACTCTTGTCTCAAATATAGAGGTGGGAAGCAATTGAGGAAGACAATTTCTGCTTATCTCTGATCTGCACAGGAACTTTCAACCCCCAGGTGCATGAAAGTGCTAGCAGGTGCACACACAGAGTGCTAGCACACGCACACACACACACACACAGTGCTAGTGCAGCACACATGCACACACAGAGTGCTAGCGCTCACACACACACGTGTGTGCAGAGTGCTAGTACCTGCACACATGCACACACAAAGAGTGTTAGCATGCATGCCCACATGCCCACACAGAGAGTGCTAGCACACACACATGCACACAGAGAGTGTTAGCACGCATGCACATAAGCACACACAAAGAGTTTAGCATGCATGCACACACGGACACAGAAAGAGTACTAGCGGGCACACATGCACACACACAAGTCTCTGTGATATGAAGTGAGAGCAACAGCAAAATTCATAGAGTGTTTGCTCAGGCCCACTCTGTTCTTGATACTTTTACATATAATTTTCCAGTTAGCTCTCGCCAACAGGCCCAGCAGAGAGCACACTCACTTCCATTTTTAACTGTGAAGTTGAGGCACAGAGAGGTTAAGTCAGTGCAGCCCTGCAGTCGGCACTGGAGCCAGGACTGCCGTCTGTCTGACACCACACAGGGTCCTCATCTGGGTTGCTGGTAGACAGGTGGGGTTCAGGGTGGATTAGCTACCGTCCCACTTAGGGCCCGATCGCCTAGAGTGGTGCTGACTGGTGTGTCCGAACCGTACTGTGGCTGTCATCCACCTGGTGTGTGTTATCTCACTGGGTGTTTCCTGTGCAGACTCTGCGTTGTTTCTGACAATCTAGAGTGAATCCAATGAGGTGTTTTGTTGACATTAGCCTGCCCTTCAACTTTATCCTTATGAATGTACTTACTAGGGCAAACTTAAAGCAACAGATTTGGCTTGTGGTGAATGTCTCCTGGCCTAGGTTCAGAGAGAAGAGCATAAAGCCAGGAATTTCAGTCATCAAGGTATAGTGGCCCAACCAGCTTCACGGAGAAGAGACGAGGTGAAGGTGGTTTTGGGACGAGGACTCAAGGACACATGCAGTAACTATCACGCTCCCACATGGTCTCTAGCCAAGGCCACAGACTCTCAAAAAAACCTTGCATTTCCTGTATAATTGACTCGCATTCCAGGTGAGTGGACATGTCCTTGGTACCATCCCTCAGAGGCTAACGGGGGCTCTGGACATGCCCAGGCCCATCACTTTCACCCTGAGGAGAGCTTTATTCAACCAAGCTGCCGTCGGATAGAAGCCCTGCCCTTTGACCTCCATCATTTCTCTCAACATGAATACAGAGTGTCCAGGGGTTGGGGGGTTTCCAGGGCTCCGACTCTGCTTGACTGAGTGTCTGACAACTTTGCTTGTCTCTCTCCAATCTTCTCATTTGCCCCCACAGATGCGGCATAGTAGAAGGGTGATGGGAGATAGCCCCCCACTAAGCTGTAAAGTCCTCTGCACCCGGCTGATCTTGCTACCATTTTAAAACCCATCTGTTGCAGTGTAGAGACTTCACCATCTCCAAAGGCCAGGCCCTTGTTTCTCATCCCCTCGCCAAGGCATGGGATTCCACCCTCAAGCCCATGTAGAACCTCTCCAGTTGTCTCTGGTCTGGGCTATGGTCTTCACCAACGTGGCAGCCGGAAGAGACTCTCCTGGTTTCCTGCTCCACTCTGACTCAGTTTGATCCTAACTCGGTACTGTAGTGGGGTTTTTGTTTGTTTGATTTTTCTAAAGCATGGGCATGCGAGGATGTTGCCACCATCAGATTCCTTTAGGTGGCTGGGGGCCAGGCATTGTATCCATGGGCTCCTTGGCTCTTGGTCTCCTTGCTCATCCTGCCTCCTCCTCTGCTTTCGTGTTTGACTTCATCGGCGCTCTTCCCCACACCGCAGTAGGCTCTGCCCAGCAACCTGCCCTCCTTCCAGGTCCAAGTTTAGCTCCTCTCTTGCCATTCTGCTCTCTTCCTGGGTCCTAAGAGAACACTCAGCACCGTGTTTTGCGGACTGCTCGGAACCCTCTTGCTCCAGCACCAGCTAGCGCCATTCAGGAGCTGTCTTACAAGCTTGTGTTGCAGAAAACAACGGAGACAACACAGCTGCCTGTTGCCCTGAGGTACCCTTCCTGGACTCCTGTAGAGACTAAAGCCCAGGCAGGTCCTTACATTCTAAGGTAAAACTCCCAAGGCAAGGGCAATTCCTCCTCAAATCTACCTCCTTTACTACTGGTCCAGAGTGGATGGAGCATTCATCTTTCCCTATCTTTCCCTCAGGGACTGTTTACTTTTCTCACTTCTCATTCAGATGGGTGGTTAGGGGGAGAGCTGACCAGCAAGGGCAGAACCAGCTAGAAACTGGCTAGAACTAATTCCAGTTGAGCTGTGGATCCTACCATCTACGGCCGGCCGTTTGTCTCCCGGAACATCTCACCGTACAACCCTTTCCAAACATTAGTCCCAAATTACATTTCAGGCCTTTGGGAACCCAGAGTATCCACCTGAGCGCCGGACCGACTGTCTGTGCCCGTGAACGTGCTCTCCAGGGGGTCCTTGTAAACTGCCGTGCGCTGCGCTATCCTGCGTCCCACGAAGACAGCGATCTGTCAGCGCTGGACCCAGCACACACGGAAGAACTGTCTGGAATCTAATTTTATCTCTAACTCTATGAACAGCCATGTGGCACCATTTATTATTATTTTCCATAAATCAATTCTGACACCAAGTTCTTCCTCAAGTGTATGCCTCAGCCAGTTCCAACGTGGCTTCAAAAGCTTCGGTGGCTTGAAACAGTTGTGTGGTCTCTGCTCCGAGGGCGAGACAGAGGTCCCTGAGAGTGGAAAGGAATCTCTAGCCCAGTACAACTGTCCAACCAGCCAAAACATCTGGACAAGTGCGAAGAGCTAACTCAATGGCCGGTCTGTTCTCAAGCTGGCCAGGTTCCTTCCGCAGGCTCATTGAAAGTCTCTCCTGGAAAGTAAGAAACGGGAGGTGTGCCGTAGTCACTGGTAGGAAAAGTTGCCGAGATCCCATCCCTAGTGACCACCCTTGGAAAGTGGCCGGTGTCCTGGAGTCTAATAGATGTCCACGAGCCAGGAGGCAGCGATGGACACTGGTGCTAAACGGGTCGTACGCTTCCCATGGCTCTAATAGAAAGAATGTTCTATTTTGCATAATGACACTATGGAAAATCCACTTCCTTCTTCCAGACATGTTTTTTTTTTAAACTAATATAATATTATAATATAATTCTCTCTTGTTTATGCCCTTATTTTTTATAGTTAAAATTTTAATTTGGTGTTTAAATATAATTTGAATACTGCCTAGAGCTCTCGAGAGACAAGGCGTTAGATCAATTCTCCAGAATGCAGTAACTGTGATTCCCACGTGACGTTGGGTGGCAACAGGGGACATCTATGCTATAAGTACTCACCATTAATTCCTGGAGCGCTCAGTGTGCAAATGAGTCAATTCAAAAACAAACAAAAGGACAGTTTCTTTTCTTCCAAAGTCAGTTTCCAGGCCAGAAAATCAACTTTTTTATCTTTTCTCACCATACCTTAGGGATCAAACTCTGCCCTTTAAAAAAAATATATCTGGGAGTCAATAGACCAATTCTCTCTTCCTGTTCAGCTCTGGGCTGGATTTTTGTGCAGGTAAATCAGGTGGAAAGCCGAATCCTCTTCTGTCTGATTTTGGCTGCTGTGCTTGGGGATAGATTATATCCTTTTGTCTTTGCTTCCCTGTCCTTCTCAGTTCGGTGAGTCCTCCACAACTTCAATTCTCAGTTAATTTACGTTGCTTGGTGTTTGACGTCCTTGGGCGAGTCCAGAAACGGCTGGCTTGACTGGGAGTGTTTGCCTGTTGGATGTTTTGGTTTGGGTTCATTGATAAGGCGTTAATTGTTTGTTTGTTTTTTTTTTCCTTTTAAATACACTTCGTGTTTTAGAGAGGCTCTATGCTCCCAGCGACATTCCGCAGAAGGTGGAGACATTTCCGAAACACCTGTGCTTCCCACATCCACACAGCCTCCCCCATGGGCAATACCCCCAACCAGAGGGGTGCCTTTGTTGTGTCTGGGAAGCTGGACATGTCACCCAAAACACACAGCTTACATCAGTATGCATTCTCGGCATGGTCTCCATGAGCTCGGACAAATTAGTGACATGTCTTTGCCGCTGTGGTGTTCTACACGGCAGGTTTGATGCTCTAAAAATCCCTCTCTGCTGGCCCCTGGCAAGTACTGATGTCCCCACTGATGTCCACCTCCCTCCTCTGGGCTCAGACACTAGGCCTCTTCTCCACTCTGGCTCCAGTTTCATTCCACAGCTCGTTTCTTTTGAGCACCGAATGAAGTTTCACTATCTAGGTGCACCCCAGTTTATTTACCCATTCTCCAACCAGAGAATTTCTTCTTGCTTCCCTGCCTTGGTTAGCTAGGAATAAGCCGCCGCCCGCCGGTTTTCAGAGGCTATTGGCTCACAGATAAATCCCAAGGAGTGTGACGGCTGGGTCACACAGCACGTTTAATGTTATAAAAAGTTGCCAGGACATCTTACAAAGTAGCTGTACCATCCGGCTTTTCCACTGGTGGTGAATTCCAACTCACCGTGCTCCCGTGCCCTGGCAGCCTTTGGCTTTGCCAGAATTTGGGTTCTGACCTTCCCGGCAGGGGTGTGGTGATAGCTCAGTGCCATTTGAATGTTTGTCAACCTAGTGAGGTTTGGTTCAGCACGTTGTTTTCACGTACTTGTTTGCCATCTGTATACTATCTATAGGTAAGGTACCTAGCAAGGGCTTTGGTTCTTTTTTTTTTTTTTTTTTTTAAATCTAGTTGAATTTTAAAGACTCTTGGGCTAAAGATATGGCTGCCAGGAAAATGCTTCTCAAACCAGCTGGAGGACCTGAGTATGGGTCTCCAGTATGGACATAAAAAGCAGGATGAGATAACCCACTACTTTGGCGACTGAGACAGGTGGATTCATGGATTCCCTGGCTAGCTAGTCTAGCTGGATTGGGAAGTTCCAGCTTCACTGAGAGGGCCTCAGAAAATGCAAAGGGCACAGTGTAGTATAATAAACTGTTGCCACCGGATTGGACACCTGGTGTCTTTGCTCCCCTGTCCAAATGGAATTTCTATGATGAAGGATGCCCCTCTGTTTTGAGTTTACTGAGAAGCTCTTGTCACCAACAAGAGTTGGGTTCTGTCGACTGCCTTCTCTACGTCTATTGCTGTGAACTTGTGATCTTATTTTGATTTTGAGACAGGGTCTCACTCTGTAGTGCTGGCTGTTTTGGAACTCACTGTGTACACCAGGCTGGCCTCAAACTCATAGGAGATCCACCAGCCTCTGCCTCCCAAAGCTGGAATTAAAGGCATGTACCACCACTGCTTGACTTTTTTTATTTATTATATTTAATCTTCTAACTCAATGCATTTTATTACCCAGTTTTAGAATGTTGATCTAGCCTTATGATCCCAGCTGTTTGTGGCATATAATTTCTTTTATGCATTGTTGAATTTGAGTTACTATTTTTCCTGTTATTAATTCTTCTTCTTCTTCTTCTTCTTCTTCTTCTTCTTCTTCTTCTTCTTCTTCTTCTTCTTCTTCTTCTTCTTCTTTTGTGGATCAAGACCTCTTCAGATTGTTGTTTTTTTCTTGTTTGACTGCTGGCAAATTGTGTCTTCCCAGACTTTGGTCCTTCTCAGGTTTTTAAAGCAATGGGTATAGAGGGAATAGGATTGTTCATATATGAGACAGAGGGGAGAGTATTGGGATACACTGTATATGTCTTTCTAATGTCTGTGGAATCTGTAGTAATGTCTCTTTCATCTGATGCTTGTCACTTGTACTATCCGCTTTTCTTAGTCAAGATGCTCAAAAATCTTACTGATCTTTCCACAGAACCAGTTTCTGATTTAGTTCATCTTCTGGATGGATTTTTCCATTTTTCACTGATTCTGGCTCTAACTTTCATTATTTATTTTCTGTGGCTGTCTGTTTTCTTCCTCTGATCTCTTCTTCTAGCATCCTGAGGAGGATGTCTCCCATTGCATACGCCTACCCTGCCTCCTGCAGTCTTCTTTGTCTGCTGTGCTATATGACCCATAGGAGGCAGCCTTCGCTTGTGCCCTAGCCGTAAATTGTAACCTTCATGTCTGCCCATGCTGCCAACCTATCTTTTCATGGTGAGTACTTCATTCACTAAGGCCCTTGTTGCAGGAGGAGGCCGCCTGTCAGTTCCCAGCTGTTCAGTCTCTAAATAATCACACAGAAACCATTATTTAAATCACTGCTGAGCCCATTAGCTCTAGCTTCTTATTTCCTCACTCTTACAGCTTAATTTAACCCATCTCCATTAATCTGTGTATTGGCTTACTGGCTAAAGTTCCAGCCTCTATCTCTGGCAGGACTACATGGATTCTCTCTCACTCTGCCCTTCTTTCTCCCAGCACTCAGTTTAGCTTTACTGGCCTACCTAAGTTCTGCCCTATCAACAGGCCAAGGCAGTTTCTTTATTCACCAGTGGTATTCATAGCATGCAGAGGGGAATCCCACATCAGGCCCTTAGCATTGTCTTCACTCTGAGGACTCCAGCATCTCTGCCCCACCTGAGTCTTACCCTCACTCCATTTCCGCAGTAGGCCCACTCCTCTAAGCCACGCACTTTATGGGGGCCTCTCAGTGATCTCTTTGTTAATGTGGGTTGGGATTGAGCTGTGTGTTATTTCCCTTCTCCTGGCTCAATTAGATCCCAATATGGCCCAGCTGTGTTAAGGTCTGGTCACTTCTTTCTCTCAAGGGAGGGCCTTGCTAACACAACTGAATGTTGTAGGATTCAGTCCCTCCCCACCCAGGGAAAGCACAGTGGGGTTTTCTCCACCCTTGAGAGAAATGGGTCCAGTTCACAGGAGTATGGGGGTCCAAGATGGTTCCTGTGAGCCCGCTATTTTTGTCAACCTGACACAGACTAGAGTCTCCAAGGAAGAGGGAACGTCAGGTGAGGAGTTGCCCCCACCAGATTGGTTTGTGGAGGGATTTTCTTGTTTGCTATTGATGGTGGAGGACCCTGCCCACTGTGGGTGATTCTGTCCCTAGGCAGGTGAACCTAGGTTGTATAACAAAGATATCTGAGCAAGCCAAGGGGAGCAAGCCAGTAAGCACTGTTCCTTCATGGCCTCTGCTTTAGTTTCTGCCTCCAGGCTCTTGTCTTGCCCTCCCTGGCTCATGGACTGTAAGTTATAAGCAAATAGACCCCTTATCCCCTACACTGTCTTTGGCCAGTGTCTTATCACTGCAGCAGGAAGCAATCGGGGTGCTTGCTCTGAAGCTCTTTGCTCCTTGGCATGCTCACATCAAGTCTAAGCCACTCATCACTGATGGATGAATCTCCACACTAGCACTGGTTCACACAGAGGTCTCTGGTCGTGTGTGTTTGCTCCACCATGGTATAATTTTTTTTTTTTTTTGTCTTAGCATTGGGTTAAGCACGTGACCTATGCAACTCAATCCTCACAAAGTTACCAGAGCTATGAGCTCCTGACTTAGCAGGTGAGAAAATGAAGGCTTGGAGCAGTTAAATCACATGTCAAGACCCTAACTATATTCAACTGGGATTTGAACCTCATGAGTCAGGTTGTGGGTATCCACAGAGACAAGCAGTTTTCCCCAAATCAGAATTGCTGTGAGGTAGCTACTGGTTTGTTCCTCCAGGCTCCATACACACCAATAAAGCCCCCTCTCCTCCCCAGAGTAGTGGATGTATGGTCTCCTACTGCTCCACTCTGAGGCCTCACTGCCCACAACAGGGCCTAGCACACAGGAAACACCGGTGATATTTGCAGAGTAACTGATTTTTATGTTGCTGATCTCGCTCTGAGATTTCTTTTCTCTTTTTCATTTCAGAAAGCCAATATTGAACTTCACGTTTCCAGTTCAGGACGTGAAGCGCTTAGGATTTGCTACTGCCTTCTCACAACAAATAAAAAGCCGAACAAATGGAAAAGCCAAAGATGCTTGCTTCTTAGCTCTGTGAGAAGAGGGGGCAAAGGGCAAGCTGCCGCCTCAATAGAAGTCGGGTCTGCACATCCAGCTGCCAGAGCGTTTGCTTAGACAGCCTTCAGTGTGCAGGAGGAGCTCAATGTTGGTTTCCTCAAAAAGAAAGAAAGAAAGAAAGAAAGAAAGAAAGAAAGAAAGAAAGAAAGAAAGAGAGAAAGAAAGAGAGAAAGAAAGAAAGAAAGAAAGAAAGAAAGAGAGAGAGAAAGGAAAGAAAAGAGACCTCAAAGTGATATTGACAACATAAAAATGAGTTATTCTGCCAACATCAGTTGGGTGCGTTGTGTGTGCCAGGTCACAGCTTGGGAACTTAGGTTTCAGGAAGGACATGTGAAGCTATGCACATGGTGCCTGGTGTTGGGAGGCACTGTTTGTTGGTATATAGAGAGTCCTTAGATGTAAACCAGTGGGAACTCACAGGAATACTGACCCAGGCCGGTGACAGGTTCAAATCCTGGCTGGGTCACTTGGCATGTTATTCTGTGCACATGAACAAGTAAGGTCAAGCAGCGTCATTTCGTGATGTGTGCTGTCCGCACAAGCTCCACTCAGAAACCTGTTTTATTCTGAAACAGGGAAGGGGGCTGGGTGGGTAGCAGAATCAGTAAACATGGCCTTGCTGAAGTGAATGATGTGTGTGGTCGGGTGGCCTGGTGGTGAGGGATGGGGATGAGCGACGAGACCGGGAAAAGAGAAAGGACCAGATCAGGCCCCTCCACAGACCTTAACAGCAGGTCACGGACTCCCAAAGGACCAGATCAGGCCCCTCCACAGACCTTAAGAACAGGTGACTCCCAAAGCCAGTGCATTTTGCAATATTTGTAGTGATCACTAACTTTTTATAGGATTTTTTAAAAAAAATCTATTTCAATACAAGTATCTTTTTGTACTTAGAAAATAATTTTTTTTCAAAAGGAAGTGCCATAACTCAGCTGTAAGTGGCCATGAAATGGCCCTTGGACAAATAAGCAATGGCCATGAAAATGAGGAACACATGTGTCTGCATGACATCTAAAGTCACCTTGGCTCATGCTATGGACGTAGATATAGCACCTGCATGCTTGGACCATGCTGATGAGTCAGAGGCCAGCTACTGGAAGCTTGAGTGGAGGCCAACCCCCTGACAGCTGATAAACAAGGGGAGGGGGCGACGACACATCAGTGGGTGTGCTGCCTGGGGGTACAGTGCCTCAACTAAGGGTGTCTCCAAGGACAAAGAAGGCAGAGCCGAGCCTGTAGATTAGACAGGCACACTCCCAGCTAGACAGAGGGACAAGGATAACAGACTGTCCAAGGAGGACCTCCAAGTACATGACTGCCAAGAGGTGAAACGTCTTCAGCTTTACGTGTTCAGGAGCCTTATCAAAAGCTGCTGGACAATCTTCTCACCCCGCTCAATCCCGTCCGAGGGCAGCGCCAAATGCTCACACTGGTGTGAGGAGCCTTCCCTCATTTTTTCTCTAAATGGTTAATTTATATTCTGAAGGTTCTTAAAAGAGTGGGAATTTCCCACCTCTTCAGCTTGGAAGGGCCTCTGTGAAAGTTCTCTGAAGACCCCTAGATTCAGAGTATTGGGGTACCTCTCCATTATAGAGTCTCTGTGTCCGTGTAGGTGGCATCTGGTTCTCTCAGGGTCTCTGTGGGACATGGGCACAGGAAACCAGCAAAGTTTCTATTGTAAGGCTTGGCCCCTTAAACTCGTATACATTGACTAAGTACTTCCTGGGTAGCAGATAGCAGAACTGCCCTCATTTCTAGGGGGATATAGCTACAGTGAGTGGATTGCCTTCTGTGTAAGCATGAGGACCTGAGAGCCATCCCCAGTACACATGTCAAAAAGCTGGGCGTGATGGTGTGTTTGTAATACTAGGGATGGGGAGGCAGAGGCACGTAGATCTTTGGGGTTTGCTGGTTAAGCAGCCTGTCCTTCTCAGTGAGTTCCAGGCCAGAAGAGAGACCCTGTCTCAAAAAAAAAAAAGATGGAGAGTGTCTGACCTCTGACCCGTAGATGTGTGTGTGTGTTTTTATTAAAGGAAGAAAGTTCAGAGCCAGTAGGGCAGTTGTTAGGAGAGCAAGGCTTTATGGAGTGAAGGGGTTTGCTGAAGGTCAGACCCTTGGCAAATAGCAGAACTCGCTTAGGTCAGGGTCACCCCTGGGGCCGTTCTGCCCCCTAGAGGTCATGGACAATGTCTAGAAATACTTTGTTAACCACTCTGGAGAGGGTGCCATGGGCCTCTAACATACAAAGATCAGCAGCACTGTTCACCCTACCGTGTCCGGGACAAGGGTCAAATGTCACCTCTATCACGTTTGAGAGGTACCCTAGAGGCCCTCCTGTTGACAGTGTCCCTGTAACCTCTACCCTACATGGATCGGAAGTGAAAGCCAACCTGCCAATCATTTGCCCTCCCAAAAGGACCTTGGCAGGGAACATAACCTTTGGAAGGTTTTCCTTTGTGTATGAACAATCCCCGTCTTTATTAGAGCCTTCTGCAGGGTAATGTTTCACTCTCTCCGGGCTGAAGGTGTTACATTTGTATTTCCTTTGGAAACTATAATAGCAACACAAGAAACTGGTGAAGTTTGCTGGGAGGGTAGTGACTGGGCTGCCAGGGCTTGGGAAGTTTCCAAGGACACACTCAGAGTCTCCACCGTTCCTAGTGGGATCACCCATGTGGAAAGCCATGGTCTCCTCCAGGGTTCTCCCCAAGGACACCTGGGCTCACGCAGTGTTTCCTTGGCGGTCCTCCTTCACCCAGCCTTTAGTTTTCAACTAGGTGAAGGTGGATATCGTTTGGCCCTTACTTTGGGCTTCTGGACCAAAGGTCTGACACAGAGGCCCTGCTCTTTGTAGAGGTGGAAACTCTGACCTGGTGGGAGACCCTGCATTCCATGATGGGCTGGGAACGCCTGACTGGGTGGGGTGCAACCCTGCCCAGTTTTTCTCTGGGTCTTGTCACAAACCCTCTGTGACTGTCATTTGGTTTATTTGTTGGCTCATTTTCCCTTCTTTTCTGGTTATTTTTAGTTTGGGGGGGGTTGGTTCGAGCTGAAGGGTGTGGAGATGGGAGACATGGAGGCAGACCTTAAGTGAAGGGCACCAGGTAGTCTGTGGCCAGCCACCACCTCTGCTTTCTCAAGTACAGTCACCTTGTATCTGCAGGTCATGGAGATGCTCCAGAGACGCGCTTACCCTTGGAAGAGACAAGCCCCAGTACCCATCCTTCACTCCGAAGGGAAGGATTCTTCTCTTGACCCTGGTCCACCCATGGTCCCTTCACACCACAGTGTGACTTGTCACACAAAACTCGGATGGGATGGAACCAAAGTCCCCACATTTGCCTTGAGGTCAGAGGCATGGATACACGTGTGAAATCTAGGTTCGAGAATCTGCCTACTTAGGTCGAGGAAAGGGCTGGGCTGGGAGCTGGGCTGAGAATTCTAGGCAAAGAACCCAAGTCCTCCTACTTGGTTCCACATCAGCAGCCTGCTGTAGCCTGCCACTGTGGCCTTCAGCTCCCTCTTCATTTTCTCTCCTGCCAGGCCACCAAAGAGAGGCGCACCAGACTCTCATCTGGCCCTGGACTGTGTGCATAGAATCCTATCTGCTTTCTGATCTTTGATTTGATGCCTACTAGTTACTGACTGAAATGATTGAAGCCCACAACCCCCCACCCCTGCCCTGAGGATAGCTCAAGCGCACCAGGTCCAAGGTCTCTGCCGCCCTCCTGACCTTTCCCTCCCAGCGTGCCACAACCCTCGGCCTCAGTCCGTCATGGAATTTTGGATGGCGGGTAAGAAGGGGAAAGGTGAGGTTCAAAGCAGGAGGGCACACGTGAGGACTTCTCCCTGGGGACGTGCCCCGGCGTGTGGCACTCAAGGTCCTCGCAGCCTTTGCCCCTCCCCTCCAGGTTTCCTCCCAGTCCCTTTAATGACCTCGAGACACTTCGATGGTGCCCAGCAAAACAGATGCGTGCGTAAATAACTGTGCCATGCCGCTTGGGGACTCGGGTTGGGACAACGGAAGGCTGTTCACACTGAGGACACACGCATTTAAAAACTACGCCCCATGGGGCTGAAGAGACGCTCCGGTCCTCTTCAGGAGGATCCAAGTTCTGTTCCCAGGACCACACTATCATAAGCCTGTAACTTGGGCTCCAAGGGCTGTGACGGCCTCTCTGGTTTCCAGACACACACCCCGACATCTAAACAAAAAAACTCCAGGCAGTAAGGGAGGATGGGATCAGGTACAGGTCTCAGGCTGAGGGAAAAGGATGTGAAGCTAATTGTTTTCTGGTTTTTAATTTTGTGCGTGTGTTAGATTACTGCATAAAAATTGAAGCGAAGGTGTAGAATCCAGTGTGGCACTCTGTACTTCAAAATGGCTCCTCTCACTGTATAGAATCTACTGTTTAGAGACTTTGGGTCTGGATAATCTTTCTGTGATTTTTTTTTAATTTAGAAATTCCTTACAATAAAATTTTAAAATTTCTTTAAAACAAATGTCACCTTCAGTTGGTTGAATCTTAGCACCAACTATATGTCATTTTTCCTTTTTTATTTTATTTTATTCTATTTTTTTAGGAGGAGCTCATTATGTACCCCAGGCTGTCCTGGACTTTGAAGTTGGCTAGAAGACTGGGAATTTATTTTCTTGCTCAAGTCCTATATGGGACGTCAAGGCTTTGTTCACTTTTGTGTGGGCACTAATTTTAGACTCAGGAGCAAGGGCACAGTGGCCCAGCGCTCGACTTGCTGATCTCACGGGACATTACCCATCTAATTCTAGACTAATGGGGTTTGGTGGGACCAAGAGCCCCCAAAAGGTTGCTGTTAACACCCTGTAAAAATTACTTCACCCCAAAAAAGCAGGAAGCAATTTGAAGAGAACTATGCTCAAATTCCCTATATGATTATTTATAAATGTGTATTTATATTTAAAGGAGGATATGATAAAGATTGCATTGGTATGGATTTTGATTTATTGATAGAAATTTAAGGTAAATTTTGTTATATGTGTATTTCTGCTCTTGATTAAAGTATTGTGTTTGTACAGCTCATTAAAAAATGTAATGTACAATTAAGAAATATAGGTTAATAGGTGATCATCTATAATAGTCAAGTATATAGTCATGTTAGGTTTTCTAGATGTATAGAGATATTTTTCAGTTAGATAGGTATTCTTCAAATCTTTCAGAGCCCCTCAGAATATGGCATTTAAAATGTTTTAAGAACTTAAGACTTCATGACAGTGAGACACATATGCTTCCTGCAGCTCCAATCTACCTCAATTCTAGAGTTTTGGAAGTTGCTTACAATGTACTTCCTGTTTACTTAGGTAATATATTCTTCTGGAGTCTTTGATGGAGTTGAAGAATATATAGTCATAGATTTCCTTAGTTATGATGAAAGATAAAGTAGATATAAATATTGTAACTGTAATTCTTGCTTGATAACCACTTTGTTATATGTAATTTTACTATGTTAAAGTTAAAACCTTCCTTTTTATTTAAACAGAAAAGAGGAGGTGATGTGGGATTCCTCTCTATGCTGTGAATATCATTGGTTAATAAACTGTCTTAGGCAGGGCAGACTAGAGGTAGGCGGGGAAAACTAATCTGAAAGCAGGAGAAAGAAGGCAGAGTCAGCAGAAGCCATGTAGCCCCACTAGAGGCAGACACTGGAACTTTACCTGGTAAGCCACACCCTCATGGTGACACACAGATTAATAGAGATGGGTTAGTTTAGGATATGAGTTAGCCAGAAATATGCTTAGGCTATTGGCCAAACAGTATTGTAAATAATATGGTTTCTGTGTGATCATTTTGGGGCTAAGCAGCCAGGAACAAACAAGTGCACACATACAACACACATGCAGCCACAACAACAACAACAAAAACCATGGCATAAATTGTATTGCTCAACTATTTCTGAGTATGGGGTCTGCCCTGGGGTGTGGTTGAAAGCCCCAGTTTACGCCATTGAAGAGAGCTTTTCTCTCAGCAGTTATCAGCTGCAAATAGCTGAAGCATGAATGATAAAAACTCAGAGAGAGAAACTGGGGTCAAACCTGAAGATCAGAAAAGCAAAGCAGCCAGCCACTGGCTTTTTCCTCAATCTCGGTCTGAAATGGTGATCTTGCCTCCAGGAATCTCAGAATGAGATTGTGTGTTGAGAGCTGTTTCCTCCCATTTTATAATCCTTCTGCAGCTGGGATTAAAGGCATGTACCACTGTGATTAAAGGCATGCACTGCCTTGTTTTTAGGGCAACTAGTGTGGCTACTGGGATTAAAGATGCATGTCATTGTGGAGACTGGTATTAAAGATATGTGCTACCACAACCTGGTCTATAAGGCTGACCAGTGGGACTGTTTTACTCTCAGATCTTCAGGCAAGTTTTATTTATTAAAATGCAGTTGAAATGTCACTACAAATTGCTTCTTGACTAAGGGTAGGGCTTTAGATTACTTTCTCAAAACATCCCTTTTTGGAAAGTGTTACTGCTTCAAAGGTAAGATTCCTCCTTACCATCCATGCACACACAAAAACATATGTTGTAGGAGACTGCTCATTTGTTTCCAAACTGCTCAGGCTCAAATAATCACACAGAAACTATATTAATTGCACCACTGTTTGTCAAATAAACTCTATCTTACTCCTAGCTAGCTCTTAGATCTTAAATTAACCCATTTCTATCAATCTGTGTATCGCCAAGAAGCTGTGACCAACTGGTAAGGTTCCTAAGGTTCCGGTGCATCCTTCTCCTTCTGCAGCTACATAACATTCCTCTGATTCTCCCTACTTTCTCTCTATATCTTTGTTTGGATTTCCCTCCTGGCTTTGCTCTGTTGAGTCATAGGCCAAAACAGCTTTATTCATTAACAAATAAAAGCATCACATATACAGAAGGACATCCCACATCATCTCCCCCTTTCTGTCTAAAAAGGAAGGTTTTTAATTTAACATAATAAAGTTACATATACTAAAACAGGTATCAAGCAAGAATTACAGTTATAATATCTCTTTGTGAGTCTAAAGTTTCATATCTAATTTATCTTTTATCATAACTAAGGAAAACTATCAGTATCTGTCTTCAACTCCATCAAAGACTCCAGAAGAATATAATATTACCTAAGTAAATAGGAAGAACATTGTAAACAACTTTCAAAGTTCTAGAATTGACAGAGACATCTCGCTGCCTGGACAGTCACCCAGAATTCTTCTATAATGTTGGGGCATCCATCTTCAGCCTACAAGCCTATAGTATCTAGCAGACTTTTCCATGAAGCAGGAAATTTGAAAGGCTGTTTTGCCTATTTTGACAGTTTGTCAATCACTTTCTTCTGTATCTTGCAGAATGTCTGGCAGTTTCTTCTGTGAAGCAGAAACCCTGAAAGATCATCCTATATTTTGGAATGTTCAGCAGTCACTTTTCTGTGGGTCCTGAATGTCCATTTCATACAGCATACCATCAAGCAGTCCAGGAAAGAGCTGGTTCTTGCCCAAATGGCTAGCCTTGTCACATTGAAAGCAAATTCCATAATGAGTTTCTTTAATATCCATCAATCTCTCTGACTAATTGGTGCTGCCAGAAACACTCATGTTTCATTGTTGAGAAAAGTTTAAGTTCTTAAAACCTTTTAAATGCAATATTCCATAGGTCTTTGAAAGGTCTGAAGATTATCTATCTAGCTAAAATATATCTCTGTATATCTAGAAACCTAACTAACATCATTGCAAGTTTGACTATTATAAAAGACTATCCATTAATCTGTGATTTTAAATTATGCATTACATTTTTAAATGAGCTGCACAAGCACAGTACCTTAAACAAGAGAAGAAATATATATATAGTGTTAAATTATTCATTTTTTATCATATCCCTTTTTAAATGAAAAAGAACATTTATAAACAATCATTTTGGAAATTTGGGTGTAGTTTTTGAGACTACTTCCTGCTGATTGTTGGGTAAAGTATTCTTAGGGTTTATGGAAACCTTTTGGGGGTCTTGTTCCATAAAACCACATTAGCCTGAAAGGAATCTACAGGCTCTCATTTCCTTTGGAAAGAAAAGCAGAACCTCTTTTCCAAAATAGCATATCCTTAGACTCAAAATTTGAAGTCAAGATACCTTTACGTTGGCTTAGCTTAGCAGCCTGTACAACAAAATCTCTCTCTGTACTTAGCTCATTCACAGCCAAAAAATTCAAAGAAAACATATATACATAATCCAGGCTCTCTGTATTTTCCATCTTTACATGGCTTATTATTTTACTCTATTACCTTTTAATATTTAATTATCTTTACTCCTTTAATCTATGACTTTGTGTTCTCTTTCTTCTCTCTCATAAACTCAAGTAGAGTTATCCAACACTGTGACCCATTCAGAGGTCTTCTTTTGTCTGAGTCTATCTAATTGTATATCTAGAATCATTTTCTGACCAGGAATGCTTTTAAAATGGTAAACAGTGGGACGGGGCAGTGGTGGCTCATTCCTTTAGTCCCAGCACTCGGGAGGCAGAGGCAGGTGGACTCTGTGTGTTCCTTTATGAAGTCATGCAATTGTTGCTGCTAAGGCTGAGTCAAGAAGCCTCTTCTTAAAGGAATCATGCTTCTGCTTGTCTCTAGCAAACAGAGCCCAACTGAGAAAATGCTGCTGCTGAGAAGCCCTGCTTAGCCCTGTTCTTCTGCGCCTAGAACTCCTTCCCAAGCTCTCCCAGGTTTTATGTGGGTGCAGTTGCCTCATGTTGGCGCCATTTACCTACACACATGTGCATGCACACGCACAAACACATATGCATTCCCATACAAACACACATCCAATGGCTTGCCTCTATTCTCCAGAGCAACAGTCAACTGTTTACTGGGTCCTCCCTGGCGCATACAGTAAAGCCTCAGGAAAAGCCAACGGGATATTTAAAAGAAGGGAAGAAAAAATATTTAGCTATGGCTTTGTGCAGGCCTGCAATCCCAGCTTTTCATGAAACCGAAGAAAGAAGACCAAGGGATGAGAGGTTCAAGACCCTCTCGGGCTCTTAGGCAAGTTAGGGAGATCCTGTTTACAATAAGAAACGAGAAGAGGGCCAGAGATGGAGCTCAGGTGCTGTGGAGCTCCTTCCGCTCCTTCAGCCAAGTGGGCGTGGTCTCTTAAAGGAGCTCCGGCAGCATCCAGTGGTGTAACAACTGCCTAGTGTAGCTTCTGTTCTCAGTACCACACATATGCACAGACATTAAACAAATTACATTATGATCATGTGAGTGAATCTTGAAGGCAGACCCTAAGCCTTATGGATGGATGTTACAAAGTTGGAGTATCTCAGAGTTTCTGGGTCTGGTCCTAGGCCAAGGCTCTGCTCACATCCTGAGGGACAACCTGTCTTAAAGAATCTTCTCTTGAAGTGTTGGTCACAATAGGTAGCTTGAAGGAACACCATGTCTTAGGTCCTTTCTATTCCCTGCCTCTCAGAATCCCTTGGGTGACTTAACAGATGACCAGAGAAGCCTCTGCTAGCTACAAGGAACCCCAGGATAGGATAGAGCCAGGGATAGCCCCAATGCGAGGCGTAGAAGGGAACAATCTCATCTCAGAAAGTTTCAGCAGAGCAATTTTTGATGCCTTGAAGAACTAGGGATTTTTTGTAACTATGGAAACATAAATCTAGGCATTAAGGAGCGGAGAGAAAACTGCTATTGTTGCCTTGACAACTGATAAAGCCCCAAGTCTTTGTTTTTAGGAATAGAGGTAGCACACATTCAATCTTCTAGATTAGTTTTCTCGCAGGAAGAAGTTAGAGTGGGCCTGGGTACCGTCTAGAAGCAGAGCATGGGAAAGCCTTGATTGTATGTGTGTTTAGGCTTCGGGAGAGACTGTCAAAGGTCTAGCAGAGAAGTGTGTATGTGTGTCGGGGGACTGTTACCAAAGCTGAGGTGTCTCCGACTTGGATACATGCTCTGAAATGGTCTTACTGCAGACCTCACATAGAATGGCTGACCTCAGGTTCTGCAGGGGTTGACCTACTCAAGCTGGTATTAGTGGGAACGTGTCTATGGGAGGGAGCAGAGAGCTTACTGTCATGGGATAGATGCCCAGATGCCCTTTTCTCTCCTAGCTCCTGCTCTTGGGTGGTTTTTGCATAGGAAGGGTCAGCTTTCGTCAATGGCTCCCAGCGGGATTCACCACTCCCCAGTAGCTGTGCCTCCGGGCCATGTAGATCTTTGTTTCCTGGGATTTCTAAGTCATCATGTGGTTTCCTAATGTGGCATGAAACTTTCTGAGCGCATATTTAGAGAGACTTTGAGAGCTCCCATCCCTGAGCCAACTCCTGGGGACTAGTGACAGACAACTTCCTGTTCTCACGGGGTCAATGGCATCCCATCTCTCTGTGCTCTGTCGCCAGCTGTCTTGGTAGGGGAAATGGCACCCAGACATGAGAGAAAAATGGGAGGAAGGGCTTTCAGAAGGTCATCGTATCGCCAAGTGTGGATTATGGATGCCACTGAGCAAAACCAGCAAGATGCACACACAAATTATTCCCAGCGTGACTGATGAGCTGGGCAGGTGGCAAAGCCCCCATGCAGCTTCAGCTCAGTCTCCAAAGGGATTAGCTCTCTTCAGCCACTCCAATATATTATGTCAGTGTGTGGAGACATCCTGAGAACGATGGAGAAAGTACCAAGCCCAGCATCCCTCTCGATGCTAAAGCACAACATTTCCCCAGGGACTTCAGTGGTCCTGGGCCTTTGTGGAAGGGCAACCTAGGGAAGGGGATGGAGAGAGGGGTCACAGTTATTCCTATGCCACAAAACACGCAGTGGGGTTCAGTGGTGGCATCCCTTCAGTCCTGAATTTGGGAAGTAGAGGTCAGAGGGCTGTAAATTCAAAGCCAGATTGGAGCTTCATTGTAAGTTCTAAGCCATTCTAGGCTCCATTGTGACGCTCCCTATAAAAAAAACCCTGTCCCCCCAAAAGGGCAAAAAACCCAACACTTTCCTCCCCCCCCCCAAGCCAGAGAACAAAAAGCAGATGAAACATGTAGAGAAAAAAGCTTTAGCCCAGGCTGAAAGAGAATTGTTTACTGAAATCGCCAATCGCCTACTCCCTGACCCACAGGGTGACCGGGCCCTCCTATTTTCTTGATGGGCTCAATTTCCTCATATCAAAAGTAGACAAAAATGGAACTTCGCCATGGAAAATCAGCAGGCCTGTGAATTAGGAAGCGATCTAAAAGCGTTAAAATGCAGGCGATGAATCAATTCTGACATACTGCTTTCTTGTCACCTTGGTGACCGTTGAACTTGTTGCCGATCTAAAGGGTATTTCATAAAAACACTGTGTTATTAGCACAGGCCAGACAAGAATTCATCTCATTAAGTTTGGGAGAAGAAGCGGAGCAGCTCTTGGGTTACTTGGGGTGACAGTTTTGAGCCACTGTTTTTCACACACCAGTGAGACAACGGAAATGAATCCCCATCGGCCCCTGGATCCATTTTGCAAGTTTCTTTAAAAACTAATAAAGGAGAACATGCAGACAGCCCCGTGCATCTTGTCTGTCCTTGGTGTCTGCTCTCCCTG
The DNA here is from genome assembly GCF_000317375.1 of Microtus ochrogaster. Taxonomy (NCBI): domain Eukaryota; kingdom Metazoa; phylum Chordata; class Mammalia; order Rodentia; family Cricetidae; genus Microtus; species Microtus ochrogaster. Next base: position 4,142,258 of record NC_022033.1, on the reverse strand, counting down.
GGTCGGCATCATTTTAGGCTGTGACGTGTTGTTTCTCTGTTTTTGTTTTGTGTTTGTTTGTTCACTTTTTTCTTTTTTTCTCCTTAAAACAAACACTTCTTTTTCCTTTCTTTTTTTCCAAATAGGTTTTCAAACTGGGGATTAGAGACTTGATTGTGTGGTGACAGGCAGCTCTTGGCATTTCAGGAAGTAGGTGGGAAGTGGGCATTTTGAAGAGGATGAGCCATGGGGATTAGAGAGGCAGCCAGAGCAGCTGGAGGCAGAGGCTTTCCAGCAGATCTCAGGGCTTATTCTGAAAGGCGACATGGTACTTGCCTTTGTGAAGGCCAAATGGCAGACAATTGCTGATGCACAAAGATCAAGGGGTGGGATGGTGGGTGACAGGGTACATACTGAAGAGACAGGTGGATCGTGCCTTGGACAAGAGGCTAAACCCTCAGCTTGCCTCTGCGGGTGTGGCTGTACGAGAGGCTGTGTGTGTGTGTGTGTGTGTGTGTGTCCGGGGAGCCATGCAGGTTAGGCTGAACTGACACTTAGTGGCCTCCTCACCTAGGGTTTGGAGACAGTCACCACTGAACCCAACGCTGAATTGGCTAGATTGCCTGGCCAGCAGCTTCCCTGGGATCTTCTTGTTGCTGCTGTCCACTGTGCCGGGACTGCAGGCATGTGCTTTGCTTCCTTGCCAGGCTTTTAAAGTGTGTGCCTTGAATGCGAATTCAGATCCTCGTTCCTGCACAGCAAAGTCGTCTTCAGCCCATTTGTTTTCTGAGAGAGGGTCCCATGGTGTGGTCCTGACTGGCCTTGAACTCGTGATTGACTCCCTCAGGTGGTTAAGAGAAACTCCATAATGAACCCAAATCTCTGACACACAAGCTATTTCTTTCCCATCATCTTCCAGTTCTTTGTTGTTCAAACATTGGAATATTGTATCTCACTAATGAATTCCTGCTGGAATCACTTGTGTTTATAATCAGAGGGACAGAAACAGGGCGTGGCTTCAGGTGTACTTGACATCCTTACTTGGATGCATCTAAATTTTTCTCTGGAAACCTGGCCCAGCAATCCCAAGTTGATCAGAAAAAGCCAGTCTAGGCTGGATCTCTTGTCACTTGTCATCGCAAGAAACTTGAATAAACAACAGGAAGTTAATACTTGTTAACGGAGGTGGTCCCGGTGATGTGGAAAGTGTCCAACTTTCATGATACTGGCGCGCAAGTCCTCCGAAAGATTTTGCCGCCCGCAGGTACCTGTGTTTACTCAATAAACCTCTTGCTAATTGCATCCTGTGGTCTGGACTCGGACCCCCTGCAGGTACCTGTGTTTACTCAATAAACCTCTTGCTAATTGCATCCTGTGGCCTGGTCTCGGAGTGTCCTGGTTCTGGGGTCTTCATCAGAGAAAAAGATCCTCTCTGAGGGTCTTTCAGTAGGCAGCTGGTAAGTCCCACCTGGGTGTGAGTCTTGGCTCGCTCTGGTGCTAGGCCTGGTCAAGGATGAATGCCCCGACCAGTATGGGGAAGGAGGCTGCTTCAAGGTCCAGAAGACGGGTGCTCCTGTCACCTCAGCTTAGGGTTGGGACTGCTGCTGTGGCTCAGATGTGTTTATTTGTTTGCTTGTTTTTAAGACAGAATTTCAATTACCCAGGTTGGCCTTGAACTCAGTATGCAGCCAAGGCTAACCTGGAACTTCTGGTTTTCCTGCTTTTCTCTCAAAGTGCTGGGGTCAGGGGCATCAGCATGCGTGGTTTACGGTGCTGGAGGTGAGGGCCAGGGCCTCATCATGTCAGGCAAACACAACTACCAACTGTGCTCGCAGCACTAGAACTTGGTTTGGATTTTTTTTTTTAAATCTTTTTTTTTTTTTTTTAGTAGTTTTGTCAGAACTCTAAAGATTCTCAGCATTTCATCAGAGAAAAAGGTCTAACCACATAAGCAAGTCCCATTCCTCTTGTTAACAACCACGCCGGGTCTTACATCTGGGCTGGTGGCAGTGGTCATGGCAGGGAGGATGTCCTCTGTTGTTTGGGGGCTGTCTGGAATTCAGTGTCTTTTTTCTTGGGGGACGAATCTCTCTTTTCCCTGGGGGTAAGCGGGGACTGTGTTCTCAGCCTATGGCTCAGACGGATTGATCAGTAGACACAGACAGATGTCACCCCGCTCTGTCTGAGGAACAGAAAGCCTGAGACTGTCTCTAGAAGATCAGAGAGAGCTGAGGTCCCTGCTTCATCTCTGTACAAACTGTCCAAGGCTACTGAACTCAGGTCACATGAGGATGGCAATGGGTCTCCTCACAAACACGGAACTAACGAGGAAGATGGCCGATGATGTTAGCAGCCCTCTACCCCCGCCCCCACCTTCCAAAGTGGAGTCTGTTAACAAGGAAGATGGCTGATTAATGTTAGCAGCCCTCTTTCCCCCACCCCCACCCCTCCAAAGTGGAGTCTGCTTCTTCATTACTCCCAGCTGTCTAGGCTTGGGACTGGCGTGACTGGAGAATGTGGCCATCTCCATACCTGTGAACTTCAACTTGTCTGTGCACCCTCCGTGCCCCTGGGATTCCCCAGGACTCTTCTGCCTTGCTGGAAGAGCTTGGGACAGCCTGCTTAGAATGGGACCTTTTGGGAGAGAGTCTTGTTTCATGTGAGGTCACCTCAACCCAGCCCACAATCAGATACTTAAGGGCTCTGCTAAGATGAGTAACTCAGCAGACTTACAGCTGTGTGCATAGCTGATCCCAGAAGAACCATGCAGCTGACCTTCAGAGCTAAATGGAAAATGCTTGTTGCCCGAGGCTGTAAAGGTTTGGGGTTATTTGTTACTCAGCAAAAGCTAACTATTACAGACATCACTCATTAGGCTTGTTGGGCACTGAGCAGGTACTACTGCTGTGGCAAAAAAAAAAAAAATGTTGTGTAAACACAATGTAACCTCTACAACCCTGAAGCGCTGGGAGGTTACTGACTTTGAAAGCACAAGGTATTCTTGTTGCCATAGATACTTCCATTGAGACATTAGAGTGCAGCTAGAAACCAAGTGTTGCCTTGACAACAGGATTGCAAATTGAAATCCGGGAAGGCAAAGGACTATAAAAAATAAAGAGGGGGATTAACTTTAAAAAGCTGGTCCCCAACATCTTGCCTTCGTGCCCTTGATGGCCTACCAGAAGCAAGTGTCATCTGAACTGGGAGCTGTCACATGAGCGACAGGCAGCCCTTCCCTCAGCAGGCGACAACTGCACAGCTAAGAAGCAGCAGGAGGCAGGGCCTCTGAGCAGTCCCTCTAAGAGCTGCAGGAGGCAGGGCCTCTGAGCAGTCCCTCTAAGAGCTGCAGGAGGCAGGGCCTCTGAGCAGTCCCTCTAAGAGCTGCAGTTTGCTCTTAGCCAGATTTCACTCCAAAGGTCAGGTCTGCCTAGCAAGAGGGGGCTTAACACCCTCCAGTGCCCTGCTCCTGCCTTCCTTTGCAGGGAAGGAGATCGAGGCATAGAGAGGGAAGTGGGCTGCTCCGTGCCTAGTTGCACACGGGCAACACTCTGTCCTGAAGTCAGGCAACCTTGGGCATGAGCACAAATGGCCCCTTTCCCCAGCTGTGGAAGGCCATGCAAGCCTGACACTCTTAAATAGCCTGGAAGCCGGGGGTCACCATGACATCGGCCTCGAGGAAATGCAAACTGTGGCCTGCCATGGGTGCAAGACCACTGCTTGCCATTAGTGACATTTACTGTCGTGATCACTCTGCCCAGTTCTCTGGAGTCACTGAAGTCAAACAGAGGATCTTCTAAGGGAGGCCTGATGGC
>NC_022033.1:4119080-4137967 GCF_000317375.1 Microtus ochrogaster | reverse complement strand
CATATATATATATTCACTGAAAGGCATGATAGATATATTCAATGAAAAGTATGATAGATATGAAGAAAAGCAAAGATGTTTTCTAAACTCATATTTCTTTCTGTCCCATATCATGGCTCTTGACATGAGACAGAAACTCCAGAAACTCTGAGTTTTTCCTCTTACCAACAGGCTTGGAATTGGAGAGGGACTGAGCCAGAGTCCAACTTCAAAACCAGCTCTATATATTTATAAATAAATGCACATTAATACATATTTAAAGATAAGAGCAGAATAATTTTACTCTTATCTTTAAATATAATAAAAGTAGAATAATAAATGTGTACCTCAGGGTTTGATGTCACATTTTACAAGCTTCCAGGCAGTTTGGAGTCCCTATTTCTTCCCTGATGGGCAAGCAAGGTAGGTTTAGACTGAACTAGCTTTCCACTTTGTCAAGGAGGGAACTGAGCTTCAGGGAGGGTTGAGTCTGCCCAGAGTCTCCAGAAAATGCTGGAACATGAGGGCTAAACTGTTCCCTGGACCGTGTCTCCTTTCCCCGCACCTTACTGTCTCCTGCAGAGCGGCACCTCCACAAAAGGGCCAGATGTTGGGTTTAATGAAGTTAGAGGGGAAGGAAGAAGTTTGGAGCATCTGTTTGTGAGGGAAAAATCGCCAGTCGTGCGTGGAAATCTTATGCATAGCAAATAAAAGGTAGGGAAATGCCCATGTGTATCTGCAGAGGTACAGCACAGCCATGAACATCCTGTCTCCGCCGAAACAGCGTGGCTGAGGAGCCTATGGGGGTGGAGGTGGTTTGCTTTGCTTTGTAGGGCTTCTCCAAGGCCAGGAGAAAGGGTCCTGAGGCTGAGCCCATCTTAAGCTCACAGTAAAGAAGGAACTGATGGGCACAATTTGGGGCAGGCAGGGTGGTCAAGGAAAGTATGTGACCAGCACAAGGAGAAAAAAAAAAGGACAAAGGAGACAGGCGTGGAAATGACACAACTTCCTGGACCCTGGTGTGAAGGTCACAGGTGTGAAGGTCACTGGCGTGAAGGTCACTGGTGTGAAGGCGTGGGCCTCTTTGAAATCCTGGGAGCCTGAGACTTCCTCGAACAGCTTCCGAGGGTCAGGGGACCTTGTCTGCCTTGTGTCTGAGTGGCAGGGTTCCCCCCTGACTTCTTTCACTGAGCACAAACCAGTTTGGAAGCCCTGCAGAGCATGTTTGAAGTATGTGCCAAGTAAAAGGATATTGAAGTTTTGACTGGTAACTAGCTCGGCCAGGGCACAAGCAGGCAACACAGGTCCCTTCCTGCCAGACATCTGCCATTCCCTGTGAAGGTCAGGGATGTTGGTTCAGGTGCTGAGAGTGGAAGGGACAAGGAGGGGGGAATAAAATAATCTGTGTTGGTGGCAACATCAGGTGATTCTCCGGAGGCTGAGGGGGGAAAATTGCTCCTGCTAAGGCTGCTCCATTCCTAAGATTCGGTGTGTGTGTGTGTGTGTGTGTGTGTGTGTGTGTGTGTGTGTGTGTGTGGCTGTTTATGTTCTATTACTTCTGTCTCTAGGGTCACTCCTCAGGCCCCCCTGGTAAAGAAAAATGGCGGCTGTGTTGGTGGCCTTATCTGGCCTCATGTTAGGATGTCCTGGCTGGAAGTAGAGCTGCATACGGATTCTAATTTTGAATAAAATTATTGCCTCTCTTGTCCATTGGCAATGCCCCCCAATGACACGCAGGGTTTGTTTTGGTGACCATTGGCAATACCCCCCAATGGCACGCAGGGTTTGTTTTGGTGTACCTGATTTACCACCTACCTGTCCAGGGTTGGCTCTCTGGTAATGTGAGTTTTGCAACCATGATAAGCTGTGGGTCTGGCTTTTTATGACTGTGGACAACTAGTTGAAGATTGCAGGTATACCTAATATACTTCTTGGTGAGCTTCTTGGTGGGCTATGATGCCTCCTTGAGTGTGATATGTCCAGGGGCATCCACTTCAGTCCCTGGTCCTCACATTCTGATAAGGAAAGGGTCCCACGAAGAGACACCAGCTTTCAGTGAGAAGAAAGGGCTCAGGCTCCATCAAAACTCCTGACCTTCAGCCCCTTCCACTCATCATGGATTTGGGGTTCTTGCCTAGTTTGGGTAGCTAGCTATGTACAAGAGTGAAGCCGTCATCCCCAGATAGGCGTGAATTCTGCCTGATGGTCAGTCCTGGTCATCTCAGCCTTTGATTTGTGCTTGGTTGAGTTGGTGTCTTGAGTCTGACCCGAGACTCAAAATGATGCTTGCTGAGGGCTCTAAGCAAGGGCAGAGCAAACAAACAAACCACAGAAAAACAAACCTAAAGGAAGCTCAGGGGGGCTGAGCGGACGATTCCATGGGTCAAGAGGTTGCCGTGCAATTGTGGACATGAGCTTAGATCTCAGGACCCACATAAAAAGTCCAAGTTAGTAGCTCAGAGCAATAACCCCAGCCCTGGGAGGTCAGAGACAGGAGGCCCAAAAGTTCTTTGTTTAGCCTGCCTTGCTAAATCAGAGAGCTTCCTTTCAGAGCTAGTGGGAAGCAACTGAGGAAGACATCTGGAGTTGACCTTTGCCCCTAACCCACAGGCACAAATCCACATTAATAAGCACACATGCCCTTCCTCATACAACATAGCAGATACACACATGAATGCACAGTACAGCGTGCACATATGCCAGAAAAAGTAGAAAAGTGAGAGTCATAAAGACACTTGTGTTCACCTCTGGTCTCCACACGCACACCACACAAGTGTATTCATGTTTTCACACACACACACACACACACACACACACACACACACACACACACGAATGTGTACACATAGCAGAAGCACAGGTGCTGACGGCAGGGAAGGCTCTTGCCTTTGGCTGGAGCTGACTGACTATTATGGCATTAGCTGTCTTGTGACTGTGATGACCTGGGACAGAAAGTCTACATGCTGTGTGCAAGATCAGAAATATACAAGGGTCCCAGGTCTCTGCTAGGAGCTGTGGAGCCCCTGCCTTTGCCATCCCTGAGGGTGCTTTGCTGTGGTATGTGTATGTGACATTCTAAAAAGAACCTCCCTTTGGCCATTTCGAAGGCCTAGTTTCAGTTGCGTGCAGAGTAATGTCCCGAAGCCCTTGTTCCTTAGGACAGGGCTCGATCTATAGTGTTAGCACCCTAGCTGCTTGATAGAAGTCAGGCATGGGCTGCATACCTGTACTCGCTGAATAATGAGAAGTTGAGGCAGGAGGATTGCTGAGAGTCTGAAGTCAGTCTGGACTACACGTTGAAGCTAAACAGGAGAGAGAGAGAGAGAGAGAGAGAGAGAGAGAGAGAGAGAGCAGCGCGAGGGAGGAAGGGAGAGAGAGACAGAGGAAAGAGAGAGGAGAGAGAGACAGAGAGGAGGGAGAGAAACAGAGAGATGGGGAAGAGAGAGAGGGAGAAAGAGGAAGGACTGGGTGGTGGGGGTGGCAGGTGGCTGGGATCTACTCCTCCATATTTCCCAGGATGCCTGGATGACAGTGTAGTGGTGTCGTCTGGGAAGCCCCGCAGCAGGGGCATGTTTTTCTATCTGACAAGCCTACTGAGGAGAACTCTGGTTTTGACAACAGTGGGCTCAGCTGAAGGCACTGTTTGTGTGGATTGGAAAGTCTCACGGTAGGCCAGAATTGAGCAATGTTCGGAAAGATGGAGGCCCAGCAGGCCGTGAAGCAACTTTCTGTGGTGCTGAACCATTTTCATGGACTCCCATTTGGGTACGGATCGATTTTAACCTTGAACTGTGAGTGCAGGGAAATCTCATTAATTCAAGCCTCACCAATTCTGAGGTGCTAATTAAGGTGGAGGCTGGGCTGCGGGATGGGCAGAGCGAGTGAATGTCATGGACCCTGGCTCTCACGGTGGATACAGAGAGACGGTCCCAATTATTGACGATCCTCAGTGTGTTCAAGCTCAGTGGGAGTCATTCTTCAAAATCAATCCATCAACAAATATCCAGCAAGTGTTCCTTCTGTTCAAGCCCCCAGCTGGCAGAACACACTTCAGTTCTGGAGACAAGTGGATGTTTTTAGGAAATGCAATTTCTTACCCGTCTGTGTTTTTCCTGTCTTTCACCAGCCTCTCCCGGCACAAAACCACCTCCTTCTTTGCTCATCCCGCTCCATCCCTACTCTAACCGTTCCGTTCCCCTCCCAACCGCACCCCCCATGGTACTTGTAGTTTGCTGTTATTTCTATCATTTCTAGAGAGGGAATCTCTCCAATCTCTATTCTGTGTTTCTCTGGCTACTTTTATTTTGTTCTCTCCAAAGAGTTGACCCTTCTCTGTCCCCATTCCTCTCAGCTCTCATCCCACCTCCTTTCCAAGGGTGAGCTCACAGGAGGCCAGATTCCACCACAGACCAGGTCTGTGTGCTGTTCTCATCAGTGACCTTTAGACACAGTTGGTTCCTCTGTTTTTCCAGAAACATTTTTTTTTTGAGTTGTGATTGCTGGGAATTGAACACAGGACCTTGTGCATGCCCGGTAAGCACTCTGCCACTAAGCTATGCCCCTGTCCTTGGCTTGTTTGGAACAGGATATTGCTATGTAGTTTAGGCTGGCTTTGGACTCATTATGTAGACCAAGATGACCTCAGACTTGCACAGGGCTGGATTACACATTGAGTGTGGAAGTGTTTTTCTGCTTTGTCCCCCAGGTCCCAGATCTGGTTTCTCCACCACCTTAGCAGTCACTCCGCTGGCCTCTCCTCTTCTGTGTCTCCATGTGTCTGTGTGGATGACAGCCTCTCCTGGCCTTCTCTCATGAGGTATAGGAATCACGGCTTTCCTGGCCTCTTACGTGCTTGATCCTGGGCCTCTCCACCCTGCAGCTGTCTTTAGTCCTTATTCCTCTGCAGGGAGCTTCCACACCCACATGTTCCCTGTTTGCATCCATTCCAGTGCTGTGTCGGGTTCTGCACGCAGGACTTTTGGAGTGAGCTCTGACAGTGCTCTCTAGTTCGTGCCTTCCGAGGAGTCCACCAGGTCCATCCCTCTGGCTCTGCCCTTCAAGAAGGTTTTCAATGTGTTTATTTCTTAGCCCTCCTTTTACATCTACATGTTCTCTCTCTCTCTCTCTCTCTCTCTCTCTCTCTCTCTCTCTCTCTCTCTCTCTTCCTTTCTTTCTTGTCTGTTTGACACAGGGTCTTTTTGGATAGCTTTGCTTGTTCTAGTATTCACTATGTAGCAATTCTCCTGCCTCAGTTTCTAGATTACTTAGACTATAGGTCTTTGCTAACCAAGCCCAGCTCCCTACCCCTTCTCCCAAGCCCAGTCATGCCCTCCCTATCTCTTCAAGCCACCGGAGTCTTTGATGTTCCTCTGCTGTTCTAACGTCTGTGGTTTAGGTTCTGACTCTTAGTTCCCTGTGTGCCCGGTGATCACTCCTTCCATGATCAGCACATGGGCCTCATTTTGTGTCTGTTTTGACACTTTACTTGGGAGGCATTGTGCTCTGATCTGGGGACTTTTATAGCAGAGAGCAGTTTCCAGAGCAGGCCTTTGTTGTTCTGGTGGCTGCGGTGTCCACTACTTCCCTGAGTACCAAGTCACTTGCCAGGCGAGTGGATCTGAGTGTGAACTGACTTTCTAGCCCAGACAAGAGGACTCCCCATGCAGTCAGGCACCAAGGTAGGGACAGGAGCTGCGGAGTGCACAGTCAGCGTTCGGCTCCTGCCTTCTGTGGGTCACGGGGGCCCGGAAGAGCACCACAACCACAAGAGCATGAAGATTGTCTTGCAGACTCTTTCATGAAGCAGGAAGCCTGAAGGACCTTGATTTTTTTTTTACCTTTAGGCAAGTTTAGCAGTCATTTCTCCGTGGGTCCTGCATATCCAGTTTATATAGCATAACATCAAGCAGTCCAGGCAAGAGCAGTTTTTTGCCCAAATGGCTAACCAACTCCATAAGGAGCCTTTTCAATGTCCATCTTCCTCTTGAAGTAGATTGATGCTACCAGGAGTAGATGTGTCTCACTGTCATGAAAAGTCCTAAATTCTTAAACATTTTAAATGCCATATTCTGTAGTCTTTGAAAGATTTGAAAAATCCCTATCCATCTGAAATACATCTCCATACATCTAGAAAATCTAACTAACATGACAAGCTTGACTATTATAGATGACTCTCCACCTATATTTCTTAATTATACATTATAATTTTAAATGAACTGCACAAATACATTACCTTAATTCAAAAGCAGAAATATAACAAAATTGACCTTAAATTTGTATCAATAAGCAAGATCTACACCAATGCAAATCTCTATAGCATATACCCCTTTAAATACAAACAAACATTTATAGACAGTATTTGGGAATATGGGTATAGTTCTGTCAAAACTTCTTCCTGCTGTTTATTGGGTGAAGTAACTTTTTGTGGATGTTCACTAAAGGGTAACCTTTCAGGGGGTCTTGGTTCATCAAACCACATTAGCCTGGAATGAATCCACAGGTTCTCATCCTCTGTGGAAACAAAAGAAGAAATTCTTTTCCAAAGCAACATATTCTTAGACTCAAATTCTGAAGTCAAGATGCATTTAAGGTATGTATGTTGATTACTTAGCTCCTTCATAGTCATTCAAAGAAAACACAATATAATATTGGACTCTGTGTATAATATAAAGATAGACTCTATATAGTCCATCTTTATGTGCCTTATTTTTATTACTCTATTAATTTCTTTACAAGTTTAATATTTTTATTATCTTTACTCCTTTAATCTATGACTTACTCTATCTCTTTAAAGACTTTGTTTTTTTTTTACAAACCATTTACTTCCTTTTATGACTCTCTATACTCTTTTTCTTCTCTTTTCCAAGCCTACATACATTTATCCAACATTGTGATCCATTTAGAGGTCTTTTATGTCTGAATCTGTCCTGTCGTGTATCTATAATTCTTTACTGTCTTGAAGAGCCTTTAAAATGGTAAGAAGCCTGGTTACAGCTGCTCTGGATGCTGGCTCCACCTCTTTCCACTTTCAAGATGGTGGAGGTACCATTTCTGCCAGGTCTGAGGCTGCCAGGTAGGAGCCACACTCAGCACTTTAACTCTGAGAATGAGCATGCAGCACATAAGTAATGGCTGAATCTGCCATGCAGAGCACTGCACGGCCTGGAGATAACTCTGTGTATGGTGGCAGGAACCTGCCATGCTCTCCTGCCTGTGTACTCCTAGCAACCCCGATCCTGCCACCTGCCCAGGTGGGGCAGTACTGAACTGCGGGCATGGTCTCAGCTACTTTCCCAAGTGGACATACAAGCACCTGGGCCCACAAACCCCACTCAAGTGTTCCATAGCCGAACCTCCCAAAGAAGTCAGAGCTGTTTGTGCTGGCGGACCAGGAAGCTGCCCTTTTGAAACCACAGCTTTTTCTTTTCTATCACTGAATCAGGAAAACCTGTCTTAAAGTACCACAGCATGTTGCCAGAAAGCAAAGCCCATTTGGGAAAATAAGTGCAGATAAACTTTTTTTTCCTAGTGTCTATGATTCCTTTCTAAGCCCTCTCAGGTTTTTACATGGATCTAGCCCACGATGGGTGCCAATTTGATGTAATAGGCTTCTTAGTGGTTTCCCAACTGCTCAGCCCCAAAATAATCACACAGAAACCATATTAGAGGCACCAGATGTGGGTTCTTCCATCTAAGATGTGGTTGCAGGTGGGAGCCAGAACAAGAGGTTTGAGGCCATTGGCTCCCTTCTCTCTAGATGAAGAAGCTGAGCTTTATGAACCTGCCCATGGGAATTTATGGACATGCTTCCTCCAGAGACACGAGATACTCCTTTGTTACAGACAGACAGTGACATTGGGAGCTGCTGCTGGCAGAAAGATGAAACCAAGTTGGAATTACATGGGTGAAGGAGTTCCCAGAACCCTGCTGGGCATAAAGATGGGCAGGCTTTGAAAGCTTGTGGGGGCCCATCATGCCTACATATGATGGAGACCCATAATACAAGGACTGTGGGGGTGGTGCTTTAGTCTTTGCTTCTAGGACTCTGAGGTGTGGATCCTGAGTTATGCTCCAGCTTGTACTTGTCACATGACTCTAGCTGTCACTCATCTCTGGAGCTGCTTAGTTGCTCATTTCAGGTTGCTGTGAGGTCCAAATAGAGGGGACCCATGTGGTACACTGTGGGAACTCAGAAAACAGGAAGTGTTTCTGAGTCTTTCCATGTGACATCTTCCAGGGAACGAGACCTCACAGTGATGTGCTCACAGTGGGGTCTGCTTTCTTACCTTCTGTTCCTTCTTCTTCTTTTTTTTTTTTTTTTGGTTTTTCGAGACAGGGTTTCTCTGTGGTTTTGGAGCCTGTCCTGGAACTAGCTCTGTAGACCAGGCTGGTCTCGAACTCACAGAGATCCGCCTCCCTCTGCCTCCCGAGTGCTGGGATTAAAGGCGTGCGCTACCATCACGCTGCTCTGTTCCTTGTTTAGTGTAACTTTCTGCCACTCACTGGGGTCACCACTTTCCTTCTTTCCCTTCTTAAAGTTGCCTTTTAGGTAGAGTCCAAAGGTCCTGAAGAGAGATGACCCCTGCTAATGACAGTGGCAGGATTCAACCCTTGTGATGATGCCCAGACTTCAGTCCCCACACACTAACTTACATGTGAACCAACACAAGGGTTTCTGAGACACCTAAAAAGAGGCATTCCATACCTTGATTGACAGAAAGAGCATGACTTCCCATGCCCACTGACTGGGCTGTTTTCAGAGGCCTTGGCCTCAAGGTATTTTTTCTGTTCCGTGCCCAACGGCGGTCTGAGTCATGTTCCTTTCCACTTCACAGTCCCCAGCTTAGAACAGGGAGTCCTGTTTTCCTGTATGGGCACAATCTTGGGAGAGGGGCAGGGTAAAGGGCTCCAATGCAACCGCAGGGAGGTGTGAGCCATGACCTACCCTTGAGCAATAAATGGCCCTTCAGGCTGATCTCCCACCAGGCCTGGCGAGAGCCCATGGCAAATGGTGCTGTTTGTGCTTCATTAAGTTTGTTCCCTTCTTTTAAAATGGAAATGGTTTTTATTGTACTTTTTCTGATTATAAAAATGATGCATGATCATTGTAAAGAACTCAAACTGCACAGGAAAGCATAGAGATGAAAATTAAAACCCCTCTGGTTCTTTCCGCGTAGGGTAGCGTTGGTCTGCTGCTGCTCTGGTGTCTCGCTGTGTGGGCACACGCATGCCCCATTGTGGGAGTAATTTGGCATAAATGGGAACATCGTCCTGTGCTGTTTTGTAACTTGTTAGATTTTTTCCTTCTTTTTTTTTCTTTTGCTCAATAATATGATAGAGACATCTTTCTAAGTAATAACAACAACAAAAAAGGCAATGTTTTATCAGCATTTTCAATGGCTGCCTTGTGTTCCACTATGTGATGGCCATCCCTAGACAAACAAGCCTCGGTTGGAAGTTTCTCCTTCTCTCCTCTCTATCCTGGCAAGTGTCTGACACCACCAAACCATCTCCACGGTTGATTACAGTGGTGGTGTTGACACACTGGTCCCCCCAGAGCTTACCCTGTGTGTGAACTGCTTTCCTTGCTGCTGTGACCAAACACAGGAGAAGCACATACTCAAAGAGCAAAGATTTACTTTGGCTCATGTTTTGCGAGGGTGTGGTCCATCCTGGACGGCATCAGCCACAGTTGTGGCAGCTGGAGAGGGTGGCCTGCTTGCTCACATCTCAGGAGACCAGGAAGTGATGCAGGAAAGAGTGCATGAGGCCCAAGGCCAGGCCATCAGAGATCTGCTTGCTCTAGCTGGGCCCCACTTCTCAAAGGTTTCAGAATCTTCCTGAATAGCTGGGAGCCAAGTGTTCACACACGCGAAACCGTGGAGGGATATTTTGCACATTAAACTTTGATATCACGTGACACACAGTCCACAGGGTAGAAGCACTTTCTGTGCCCCACCTTTCCTGGGTAGGTGCACCTGGGAACAGCTGTACTTTGCTGCCGCTCTGATAGGATAAGTGCTGCCACGTGTGTTATCTGTCTTCGTTTCCATGCATGGAGCAGTTCCATGCCTTTACTTATTCTCCATGGGTGTGGTGGCGTGTCATCTGGAAATGTCTTTTCTCACGCACCCCTAATGAAACAGATGCCTTGTCTTCTTCTTAGTTTGTTGTATGTGTGCGTGCACATGTTTATGTGGAGGTCAAAGTTCAACCTCAGGTATTATTTATTCCTCAGACACTCTGTGTGTTTGAGGCAGAGTCTCTCACTGGCCTGGAACTTGTGAAGTAGAGCTAAGCCCACTCATCAACGAGTCCCAAGGACATACTTATTTCTGCCTCCCCGGTGTTGGATGGTAAGTGTGCACCTCCCTGCCCAGCTTTTTACCTGGATTCTGGGGACTGAGCTCAGGTCCTCACGATGACTAGGCGAGCACGTCAGTCACTGAACCATATCGCTAGCTCTTGTTCCTACTCATTTTAAACCTCCAGATCACCAGGCTAGTGAGTTAAGTCAAGTTCTCCTAAACCCTGATCTTAGCCTTCAGCAGTAGATGAGCGGGGGGGGGGGGGGGGGGGGGTAGGCTGCTTCCAGCTTGCTGTCCCCCTGGATACAGACCTAGGACTCTCAGGCTAAAGGACTGCTATGCTGCCACCCCTAAAGCCGGACAGTGGCCTCTTGTGCTTCTGACTGGGGAGGATGCTCAGGCGATATGTTAGGTGGTATTCAACCTCTGGTCTCACATGACTGTGGCTGGGTAGTCTCGGCAGTTTCTGTGCTTATTTTTCCAGTAGAAAACACACATACTCATCATCAGACCTTCACCCCAAGTCAATTTCCAAGATGATTTCAGGAATAAAATGCAACACAGCTCTGTACATAGGCCTGTTTCAGCTGAGCCAGACAGTCCTCCCTGTGGACTGACTGAGGGGCCCGTGTGAGTCTGTTTAGCAGTTGTCAAGAAGGAGAACTCTACAGAAAGGGTTGATTGATGGTTCCAGGCGCAGGTCTGCCTGCAGGCCGAGCACAAAGGTTCATGATACAAGTGAGGAATTCTCACACGCGTGAGCAGCAAAATTCAAGGACACTTCTAAGCTCCTCTTCCCTCCTCTCCTCCCTTCACAGCTCTGGAAACTGAGACTCAGAGAAGGATCCTAATTCACCATGTCAACCAGAGCCAGAGCGCCACTCTGGTCCCCTTCTCTTCTCTTACAGAGCTTCCAGACTGTTAGGTCTCAGGTCCCAGGACTTGAGCATTGATGCCACAAGGCCACTGCAGGGTGACCAACACTCTAGCATGAGGTAACTTGTTACCCAGGGCCACGTTCTTTATTTCCAGTGGCTAAGTTTCTCAGTGACCGCCCTAGAAGGCCCCTGAGTAGGCTGAGGACTGCTGCAGAGCCCTCTCAGGCAGCAATGCTCAGCCTGACTCTGGAGTGCGGACAGAGGGTCATTGTGACAGTCCACAGATTCCCAAATCCTCTCCCTGCTGCAGCGAGGGCCTACAGGTACTATGCCCCCGACTGAAAGGAGCCAGCCATGACTGAGATACAGCTGAGTGTGGCCCTCATGGCTTCTTTGTTGGAACACTGGTCACCCAGGGAGGTGCTGGGAGGTGGGGACCCATGGCAAGTAATTGGGTTTCTAGAGTGTGTCACTTGGGAGGAATTAATGCAATTTTCAGAGAATCCTGGCTCATGCTTATGAGAAGCCTGGACCCTCTGTGGTCTTGCCAGGTCACCATCCTTGAAGGCATCCCTGCCAACATGATGCCTCAGGGTGGTACCATGCCCTGGAGCCATCCACTCTGAGAAGTCAATAAACTTTTCTTTGAGGTTTTTCTGGGTTTTGGTATCCTGTATTCATCCAGAAATGGCTGTCTAGTTCTCTCCATTCACAGTTACCTTCTTACTAGAATTCTCAAGTGGGGCCTGTCTTGTTCACCCCTGAAACCCAGCACCCAGGACACTGTGTTAGAAAGCGTCTCAGTGGCTCTCTGAACCAACTCTCCCTAAGCTGAGAAGGGGACATCCATCTCCCTTTCCGGAGACTCTCAAGGGAAGATGCTCCCACGTCTCTAGGCTGTTGGATAAAATCAGTTCCAGGTGCTTCTTGAACTGAAGTCTTTTTCTTACTAGCCATGGACCAGGAGACATCAGCTTCTAGAGGTCACACTGTTGCCTTCTGACCCTGCCAAAAAGTCAGTCAGCAGTGACAAGAGCTTTGTTATGAGGAGATTGCTTGTTCGTTTCCTGGCCGCCTGGCAGCTCAGTCATATTTATATTTATTTTATCTTTTATCATGACTATGGAAAGCTGTATCTATTCTCTAACTACATCAAAGACCCCAGAAAGATATACTATTACCTAAGTAAACAGGATGTGCATTGTGAGCAACTTCCAAAACTCTAGAATTGACAGAGACATCTCCCTATCTGGAAAGTCACCCAAAGTTCTTTTGTAACATTGAAGGATCCATATTCAGCCTACGGGCCCGTAATATTCAGCAGACTTCTCCATAAAGCAGGAAATTTCAAAGATAGTTCTGCCTGTATTGGCAGTTTCGGTCACTTTCTTCTATGTTCTGAAAAATGTCTCGCAGACTCTTTTAGGAAGCAGGGACTCTGAAGGGCCTTTCTCACCTTTAGGCAAGTTCAGCAGTCATTTCTCTGTGGGTCCTGCATGTCCAGTTTTATATAGCATAACATCAAGCATTCCAGGCAAGAGCAGTTTTTTGCCCAAATGGCTAACCAACTCCATAAGGAGCTTCTTCAATGCCCATATTCCTCTTGAAGTAGAATGGGGCTACCAGGAGCAGATGTGTCTCACTTTCATGAAAAGTCCTAAATTCTTAAACATTTTAAATGCCATATTCTAAATGTCTCTGAAAGATTTTGGGAATACCTATCTAACTGAAATATATCTCTGTACATCTAGAAAACCTAACTAACATGACTACAAGCTTGACTACTATAGATGATTAGCTATTAACCTATATTTCTTAATCATACATTACATTTTAAATGAACTGTACAAACATAATACTTTAATCAAGAGCAGAATACACATATAAAAATTGACCTTAAATTTGTATCAATAAACCAAGATCTATACTAATGCAAATATCTATAGCATATCCCCCTTTAAATGTAAATAAACATTTAGAGATAATATTTGGGAATATTGATATAGTTCTCTCCATACTGCCTCCTACTTTTTGTTGGGTGAAGTAATTTTTCGGGGGTGTTCACAGTGACCTTTTGGTGGTGTTGGTTCATCAAACCACATTAGTCTGGAAGCAATCCACAGGTTCTCATCCTCTGTAAAAACAGTAGAATAACTTCTCTTCCAAAGCAACATATCCTTAGACCCAAATTTTGACATCAAGATACCTTTAAAGTACATATGTTGGTTTAGCTTAGCAATCCATACAATGAAATGTCTCTCTGTATTTAGCTCCTCCACAGTCAAAAAATTTTTAAAAAAAAAAACACAATAATATACATAATCCAGACACTCTGTGTATATTCCATCTTTACGTAGCTTATTTGTTTTTTACTCTATTAGTTTTTAATATTTATTTTATTATCTTTACTCCTTTAATCTATGACTGTCTGTAATTCTTTTTATAACTGTCTATATTCTTTTTCTTCTCTCTACCAAGCCTACCTACATTTTTTAAACACACTGTGTCTCATTTAGAGGTCCTTTTTATCTGAATCTGTCTTTATTGTGTATCTGTAATTATTTTCTGACCAGAAGTGCTTCTTAAAATTCTAAGCCCTTCTTAGGAACTTAAGTGGTGCCATTGCTAGGGAAAATACAGTAGTGCTTGCTTGCTCTGCCCAGCTGGACATGGCGGGGAAGTCCGCTCACTGCCTCTGCAAGCCATGCATATTACCCCAATTCCAGGAATACAGTGGGTCTATGCCATGCCATTAAGCAGGTTGAAGCACTCTGCTCACAAAACTCCATTTAAATGCTCCATAGCCAGGCCTCCAGAAAGAGTCAGAGTTTGTGCTGGCAGCACAGCCCAGAGAGCCGGCATTTCCAAACCATAGCTTTTTAACTGCTACCACTGAATCACTAAAACCTCTCTTAAAGGAGCCACAGCATGCCGCCAGCAAGCAAACCCCATTCAGGAAAATAAATGCAACCAAACTTTGTTTTTTAGTGTCTAGAATTCCTTTCCAAACCCTCTCAGTTTTTAAGTGGATTTTAGTTAGGCACATTGGCACTAATTTGTTGTAACAAGGCTGCTTGTTTGTTTCTCAGTCACCTGGCAGCTCAGACCTGAAATAACCGCACAGGAACTCTATTAATTAAATCACTGCTTGGTCTATTAGCTCTAGCTTCTTATTGGTTAGCTCTTACATATTAATTTAAACCATTTCTAGTAATCTGTATATTTCCACATGACTGTGGATTACCAGGTAAAGTTCTGGCATCTGTCTCTGGTGGAGCTATGTGGCTTCTCCCCACTCCACCTCCTTTCTCCCAGCATTCAGTTTTGTTTCCCCCACCTATCTAAGATCTGCACTAACAGTTTCTTTATTCACCAATGGTATTCACAGCAGACAGAGGCGAATTCCACATCAAGGCTTTCCATGCTCTGTGTCTTGCTTCCTATTTTTTCCGTTCAGGGCATTATACCAGCCTTAGGAGATAACTGTAGGCAAAGACTGCTCATTTATTTCCCAGCCATCCAGACTGGGAAATAATTACACAGAAACTATATTAATTACAACACTGCTTGGCCAATCACTTAGATGTATTGCTAGCTAGCTCTTATATTTTAAATGAACCCAGTTTTATTGTTTTATATTTTACTAAGAGGCTCGTAGTTTACTGGTAAGGTTCCTGGACATCTGCCTCCTTTAGCGGCTACATGGCATCTCCCCGGCTCTGCCTACTTTCTCCTCTGTCTCTGCTTAGAATTTTTGCCTCCCTCTAGTCTGTCCTGCTACAGAACCAGATCAGCTTTATTCATTGACAAAACACATTCACAGCATACAGAGAAAAATCCCACATCAGATAACCCAGAGTTTTCCTATCTTAGAGTTCCTATCTAAGGGGCCATCGTAAAATCCTTTTGCAGTAGCATGTAGGCTAAACATAGGCTAGAAATATTTGGGGACATCTTAAGAACTCTGACCTTCACATTCACCCCTCCTCAGTAAATGATGGGAAGGACCTAGCTCTGTCTCATGCCCCTGGAGCCTGGGTGATATTTGGCTTCAGCTTCACACTGAGCTCTTGAGTAGACATTGAAAGTATACTCCTCTATGGTAGACAGCTAGCTCTTCCCTAGATTCCCATCTCTGAAGTCCATCACCCTCTGGACTTACAGGTGAGATGTTGAATTGGGCAGTATTCTGTTCTTTCCCACCAGGTTCCAGGCTCCTGGAGGGTAACATGGTGCAGGCTGTTCATTGTTCCCAATGTCTCTTCTGACTGCCATAGGCACTAATCCCCAGATTTTAGCTGGACCTCTGATCATACAGAACAGAAATAAAACTTCCAGGGGCAGGAGAGGCTACCCCCGCAAAGAGCACCTGCTTCTCTTGCAGAGGACCTGAGTTGAGTTCCCATAACCTATATGGTGGCTCACAACCATCTATAAATGCAGTACCAGGGGACGCAACACCTTCTTCTGATCTCTGAGGTCACTGCACACACAGAACACTCACTCACAGGTGCAGGTAAACATATACGTAAAATAAAAATAAATATTTAAAAGACATTCCCTACTTTTCTTGCAGCCAGTTACAACCTGATGTCTAGATTCTGGGCAAAGGGCTACCATGTTGGGGAAAGGCTGCTAGTTCATTTTCCAGCCACCCTGACTCAAAATAATCACATAGAAATCTGTATTAATTGCAATGCAGTTTGGCCAATAGCATGAGCATATTTCTGGCTAACTCTTATATCTTAAATTAACCCATTTCTATTATTCTGTATATGGCTACATGGCTGTGACTTACTGGCAAGATTCTGGTGGGCACTAGTGGAGGCATCTGTCTCCTGTGGGCAGCTACATGGCTTCTCCCTGTTAAGCCATTGGCCAAAAGCAGCTTCCTTATTGACCATAAAACAACACATACACAGGACTTCCCACACCAGCTACACACATACATGATTATGCCATTTCTTTCTCTAGCCTTTAAGGAGTCATAAAGACAGCATGGCCACATTGAGCAAGCTGCCTGGCATATGAGGACCACATCAGCTGAGTATGTGGATCAAGCAGTACTAGGCAGAGCAGGGCCGATGAGAGAGCTCTGGGCACAGATGTGTTCTTTTGACTCTGATCCTGTATCACATCCCTTTCTTCCACGTTTATCCATCCTGGGATGTGGTGATGCACCAACTCAGTCCACGTGAGTCATGATGTCATCTCAATCCACGTGAGCCATGGTAATGCCAGCTCAGTCCACGTGAGCCATGGTGATGCCAGCTCAGTCCATGTGAGCTGGACCATTTGATAAGAAGGGAACAGATCAATGAGAAGCAGTCCAGGTCCAGTCAGACTGCTGTGAGGTGTGTGTGTGAGAGTGTGTGTTCATGTGTGGTATGTGAGAGAGGATGTGTGTTTGTGTGTGTATGTGTGAGTGTGTGGTAGTGTGTGTATGTGAGCGAGTATGTGTGTTTGTGTGTGTGTGTGAGTGTGTGGTAGTGTGTGTATGTGTGAGTGTGTGTTCATGTGTGGTATGTGAGCGAGTATGTGTGTTTGTGTGTGTATGTGTGAGTGTGTAGTAATGTGTGTGTGTGACAGAGAGGATGTGTGTGAGTGTGTGGTAGTGTGTGTATGTGAGCGAGTATGTGTGTTTGTGTGTGTGTGTGTGGTAGTGTGTGTATGTGTGAGTGTGTGTTCATGTGTGGTATATGAGCGAGTATGTGTGTTTGTGTGTATGTGTGAGTGTGTAGTAATGTGTGTGTGTGAGAGAGGATGTGTGTGAGTGTGTGTATGTGTGAGTGTGTGGTAGTGTGTGTTTGTGAGCAAGTATGTGTGTTTGTGTGTGTGTGTGAGTGTGTAGTAATGTGTGTGTGTGAGAGTATATGTGTTGTATTGTGCATGTGTGTGTGTGAGTGTTGTGCAGGTGCGTGTGTTTGGCGGTCAGAAGACAACCTCACCTTCTGCCTAGCTTGAGGCAGGGTTTCTTGTTATTTGACACTGCATACACCAGACTAGTTGGTTCTGAAGTTTCCGGAGACTCCTCCTTTGCCTCCCATCTCTGCCCAGGAATACTGTAATTTTGGATGCGTCTGGTTTTATGTGGGGCCTGGGCATCTGGGTCGGGTCCTGAGAGGTACACAGCACTTGCCCATTGAGTCATCTGCCCAATCCCTATATTGTATATAGAAGAAGGAGGAAAAGAAGGGGTGGAGGATAGAGGGGGGAGAGGAGGAGGGGGATGGCAAGAGGAGGGGCAGCAGTGGTAGCAACCCTAGCATCTTGATTAATTCACTGTTAGGTTGTGTGTCTATTAGGAACATCCAAACTGTCCCCAGACAGCAGTCCCCAGTCGGCTCCGGGCCACTCACTCTACTATGCCTTCAGTACCCTCCCAGAGTGCCTTTGAGTGCGTTTCTGAGCGCATCATCAAAGTGCTGCCTGCAGACAACATGCCCCGTGTTTCTCACTGGGTCCACATAGACATCAGTCACTGCTAGAGCCCGGTGGAAAGCTCAGCATGTTGATGTGTCTTGATGTCTATAGGTCCCCCAAAGTGACCAGTCTCAAACGCCAGCTTTTTCAGCTTCTCTCAGTGGTTCAGGCTTCCATGGATATGAAGAGTGGCAGAAATCAATGGGGAGGAAGGCTGGGAAGTCAAGTCAGTCTGTCGTCTCCAACCATGTTTGAGCAGCACGTGGGGACAGCAGGTGGCACTAAGTAGAGGGTGTGGTGGGACTCACTTGTGTGGTTCTTAGTTAGTCTCTGTGGGGGCTTGAATGGGAATAGCCCTACAGGCTCACATATTTGAGCTCTTGGTCCTTAGTTGGTTGACCTGTTTGGGAAGGGTTAGAAGGTGTGGCCTTATTGGAGGACTTATGTCACTGGAGAAGGCTTTGAGGTCTCAAATCCTCATGTCTGGCCCGGGCTCTCTCTGTCTTTAACTCCGACTAAGATGTGAGCTCTCAGCAGTCCTCCAGCACCAAGACAGCCTGCCCGCCGCCATGCTCCTGTCATGTTGACTATGAAGTAGCCCTCTGAAACTATAAACAAGTCCCCAATGACATGCTTTCTTTCATAGGTTGTCTTGGTCGTGGTGTCTCTTCATAGCAATAGAAAAATAATTAGGACATTCTTCCTCTGGCCTTGCAGTCAGACCCCTAGTCCTCCATTTTAATGCATGTGTCACTTCTGCCTCAAGGCCAAGATCCCTGTTCCCCTCCCTGGCCATCCAGGGAGAGTTCTGAAGGCCCTTTGAATGTCACTCCTAGGCGACCTGCTCTCAGGAACATTATTTTCCATCTCCAGCCATCAGGTACCAAATGTCATTAATTACTTGATTATTTAATTACAGGATTAATGCTGAGTCCCACTGATGGCTTAAGGACACACTAAATGGATTATTTTGAAACTATTATACTAAATGTATTAATACCGATTTGGCGACATTTTGGAAAGACTAATTAAATGATTGAGAACCAGGTTCTATGTTGCAGTGTTTGCTCAGCGAAAGCACATGTGGCAATTAGGTGTAACCAAACTATCTCATTACACAATTAGTTTTTAATTCTGTCCGCAGGCGTTGGAGCTTCTGGCTGGGATGAAGTTGTAGCTTCCAGAGCAAACTCAGATTGCAGGCCAGGCCTCCTCCAGTCTGCTGGCCTCAGTTTGTCCACCCTCTGCTCATCAGAACCGCACTGCCTTTGTGCCTGCTTCTCCCCTCCCCTCCCCTCCT
>NC_022033.1:4110348-4118300 GCF_000317375.1 Microtus ochrogaster | reverse complement strand
TATTTTTGGTTCTTCTCCCAAGCACGTGGTGGACGACACTCCCCTCCCTCATCCTCTTAAAACTGGGTATCCCTAGTAACTAAGGCATCGTGGGCAGAAGGGACATGTGCCATTTCTGGGCAGAAGCTTCACCACCCCATGGAATCTACCCCATCTTTTCTCCTTTGCCATGGCAACTGGAGATTTCCCAGACAGGAGCGCCTCATCCCCTTGGTCTTGACACCAGGATGTTGAAGTCTGTTTGTGATAGGGAGTACATGGTTTGAGTGAACCTCTTTTATTTTAAGACACCGAGAACTGTGGATTGTTTTGTGTGACCACGTGATCTAATATGATCTGATAAATACAGCCAGGTATACCTTTCTTCTATCTGCCTCCCCTGAGCCACACCTGACTATGTTTTTACTTTTCTTCCTTCATGGCACTTTTTGCCATCTGAAATGATTTAATTTGGCCATTGTGTCTGCATTTCATTCGTTCAAAGATGATCATGGTTTTCCCTATTTGTCCTTCCCAGTGAGGCTGGTTCTCATAGTCCATGGCTTGTTATTTTAACATCATGATGTAGTGGCTGGGGAGATAGCATGATTGTCGGCTCTGACTTTGATCCCCAGAGTCTATGCTAAATAAATAAATAAATAAATAAATGTAGGCTTGGAGGCTCACATTTGTAATCCCTGTGCTGGGATGGAGGAGAGAAGTGGACACCTGGGTCTCACTGACCAGCCAGCCTAGCCTATTTGGCAAACTCCAAGGTAGTGAGAGACCCTGACCAAAATCAACCAAAACCAAACAAAGCTGAATTGTAGTTGAGGAATGACATGAGGTTGACCTCTGCCCTCCTTGTGTGCATTGCCTTCCAGCACAGAAACGGAAACACACAGACCATAGCGGAGTTGAGTTGTAGTGTGTGTGTGTGTGTGTGTGTGTGTGTGTGTGTGTGAACATCCAAGTGGCCACACGGTCCTGAAGCTTCATTCTGCACTTGACATGAGCCATTCACACGCCACACATGCCAGAGAGCAGCACTGGAACACGGCATGCGCATGCAGAGTCTGACGGCAGGGTGCTCTTCTCATCTCCATGAGCATCTTGGTTGTAGGAGCACAGAAGTGGACATGTTTCACAAAGCAGAAGCACAGACGAAAATTTATTTCAGAGCCCAGTAGCATTTATTCTTAATCTTGTTTACTTGTTTATGATATCGAGTGCCTTCATCTATTACCCTCCATCTTATTTTTTGGGACAGAGTCTCTCCCTGGGTCTGGGTCTCAGGGTTTAGGCTAGGACATTTGGCCAATGAAATCCCATGATCCTTGTGTCTTCCAGCACCTTCCCTTCCCACCAGATTATTTTCTTATGTGGGTCCTCATGCTGCACGTACTGAGCCATCTCGCCCGTCCCTCTCTGAAGTCTTTGAAGGACTGGCAGATGGAAGCAGATAAGAGAGCATGAGCAACCGTGCTAGGATGAGCTGAGAGTCACTGCCAGTTGAGTTCAGTTTAGAGCAATCTGAGGACTGATGATCAATGATTCTGCATGTATCTGGGTTTTTATGTCTGCCCAATGGTAATAAGCGATAAAAAGTTGTCTAATTAAGTCTCAAAGAGCTCTTTCAATAAGTAAAATTAAAAACTTCCCAGCGATAAGGAAGCATTGTGGCGCGGTTAATTGGCAGCATATTCTTTCAGAGCAAACAAAGACCGGTGACGCTCATTGCAGTTGTGGGACTCAATGCGGCATTCCCTCGAGGCTTGCCCTACCACCAAGGCATCTGCTGAGTCATTCCATGCAAGTGCAGCTGGGTTGAAAGAAGGCCTGTGGAAGACGGGAAAGTTGGCTCCATTGACTCTGAGCTTCCTGAGGCTTCAGACTCAGTGCAGTGGAGGAGGGTGTGACTGGGCTCCTGGGTCACGGCTGTTGGGAGACCCTGCCCTGGATGGGAGACCTGTCTTCCTCTTGTCTCTCCTCTGCTTTCCCCTTTGCTCCTTTCTCTTCTCTTCTTCCATTGCCCTCCCTTTCCCTGTCTTCAATTCCCTTTTTCCTTCCTTCCATCTTTTCTTTCTTCTATGAGACAGAGTCTTACATACCCCAAATTAGTCTCAAACTTCATATGTATCCAAGCTCGTCCTTGAATTTATATTCCTCCTGCTCCCACCTCCCAAGTGATGGGATTACAAGTATGTCCCATTATGTCTCCCTGGATTTTATATGGTTCTGTAGGTGGAACCCAGGGCTTCATGCATAGGTTGTAAGCACTCTGTCGACTGGACTATACCTCAACCCTACAGTTTTTATTTTTTTATATTCATGAATTATCTGAAGCATATTCAATGGATAGTTTGTTTTTTTTTTTTTTTGAAGCCTCTTATTTCTAATAGGACCACTGAGAATTCTAAAGAGTCTTGAGAGATCCCAGGGACCATTCACCCAGCTTCCCCAAAGTCAACAGCATGTTTTTTTGTTTTTTTTTTTTTTTAAGACAGGGTATCATTATGTAGCCTTAGCAGGCCTGGAACTCTATGTAGACCAGGATAACCTTGACCTCAAAGAGATCTACCTGCCTCTGCCTCCTAAGTGTTAGGATCAAAGGATCAAACCAATGCCGGATTAATGGCAAAGCTTTATGATACTGAAGTACACTAGCAAAAGCTGGAAAAGGATCCACACAAAGAACTGTTCTTAAAGGCTGCAGTCAGCATTCGGGTGTTTATGTTCTCACGTGTCTGCTTGTGTGTGGTTCTATGCCACATTGCCACCCATTCAGGGTTGTGTGATGCTGGGTTCTGTCCATCACCAGAGCTGTCCTTTTGGGTGAAGATGGTCCTGGCCTGCAACCTCATGCTCATATCTGACTTGCCTTGCTTCTCTGTCTCCTTAGCTGTGTCATTCTAAGGACACTATTACACTGAACATTCTACGAGAGTGCTTTTCTCTACTCAATTTCTTTTTTAAAAAAATTAATTTATCTAACGTTATGTGTTGCTCTGAAGGTATCAGATCCCCTGGTAGTGGAGTTACATACAGTTGTGAGCTGCATGTGGGTGCTTGGAATTAAATACAAGTCCTCTGGAAGAACCACCAGTGCTCATAATCACTGAGCCATCTCTACAGCCCTCCACTCATTCTCGAGATTTCATCGTTTGCTTGGGTATGTCCTGGGTGTTTCTTTTGTTTTGAACAGTTTCCCAATTAAAGTCCAGCATAATCCAACTTAATCCCTTACCTGTTAAAAGTAAGTTTATAATTAAAAAACAAAACCTCTAAATGGTTTACAGTGAGGTTAAAAATATATGTAGACTTGGGAGGGGAAAAAGAGGATAGAGAAAGTGCTTTAAAACAGAAATAGGTTAGCCAAGTGTGGTGGCACATGCTTTTAAACCTAGCACTTGGGAGGCAGAAGCAGGCAAGTCTCTGTGAATTTGAGGCCAGCCTGGTCTACAGAGTGAGATCCAGGACAGCCTAAGATACACATAGAAACCCTGTCTCAAAAAACCAAAACCAAAAAAATAAAAATAAAAGAAATAGAGTAAAAGCAAAAGAAGCCATGTACGGATGGAAAATACAGAGAATCTGGATACTGTGTGTTATTGTGTTGTCTTTAAATGGTTTGACTGCTGAGGAAGGAGCAACAGCTGCTAAAAGACATTTGATTATAAATGCTGCTGGATTAATCCAACCTATATATTTTGAAGATGACTTCACTTCAAAATTTAAGTCAAATGGTATGTTACTTTTGGGAAGAGGTTTTGCTTTTGTTTCCACAGGAAATGGGAGGCTACGAATTTACTCTTGGTTAAGAAAAATAAGGTTTGGTATAGGAAGACCCCCTGAAAAACCTCCAATAGGAGCAGATAGGCCAGATGATCCAACATTTCAGAGCACCTCTGTTGCAGTTTCCTCTGAGTTCTACATCCAGAATGGTCTCAAGACTGCTGACTGAGATGTTGATCCAACCTCAAAGAATACTCTCATCAGAACTTGACCATAATCCTAAATTTTCTTTGTGTCGCCATAAGATTATTAGTGCCCCCAATCAGCAGGAAGTAGCCTAGAAAACAATGCCCACATTCCCAAAACATGGATTATGGATGTTTGTCTTTGTTTAGAGTGGTGGTTCCAAGTTTTTATGGATAATGGTCAGGAAAAAAGCTAAACAAAGGAGATTCAATTCAGAACTCTTGTTTTGAAAAGAAAAAAAGGGAAGTTCTGTGGGAGATGCTCTTGCACCCTGTAAAGATTTGTCCCTTCTACTGGTTTAATAACACACTGATTGGCCAGTAGCCAGCAGGAGGTATAGGTGAGGTGACTAGACCAAGAGAATTCTGGGAAGAGGAAAGGCTCAGTGTGCAGTTGCCACCCAGGCACAGAGGAAGCAAGATGAGAATGCCTCACTGATAAGAGGTGCCAAGTCATGTGGCTAAATATAGATAAGAATTATGGGCTAGCCGGGCGGTGGTGGCGCACGCCTTTAATCCCAGCACTCGGGAGGCAGAGGCAGGCGGATCTCTGTGAGTTCGAGACCAGCCTGGTCTACAGAGCTAGTTCCAGGATAGGCTCCAAAGCCACAGAGAAACCCTATCTCAAAAAACCAAAAAAAAAAAAAAAAAAAAGAATTATGGGCTAATATAAGTTAGTTAATAGAGTTAGTTAATAATAAGCCTGAGCTAATAAGTCTAACAGCTTATAATTAATATAAGTCTCTGTGTGTTTCTTTGGGACTTAACGACTGTGGGACCCGGTGGGACAGAATCTTCTGTCTACAATATTTGAGTTGTTTTAGGTCTTGACTATTGAAATCAAAGCACTCAAAAATGTTCAGATGCAACTTTCCTTGTATTCTGTTTTTGATTTTGGACACACAGATACAAACACGTACACACACAGAGCACTCTCTTGCAGGAGAAAGTAAGACTTGTAAGAGTTGGTTCTTTCCATTGCCATTGGGGTCCAGGGATCAAACTCATCATTAGGGTTGTCATCCACCCATTGAACCACCTCACTGGCTCTAAACAGTTTTGAATGTGAAACACAGATTCATTTTGCTGAACTGTCTGGTAAGGTACATCTGCTGGCTAGTTTTATGTCAACTTGATATAAACTAGAATCATCTGAGACGAGGAATCTTTCATTAACAAAATTCCTCCAGCCAGGTGGTAAGGGCACACACACTTTTAATACCAGCACTCAGGAGGCAGAGGCAGGTGGATCTGAGTTCGAGGCCAGCCTGGTTTACAGAGTGAGTTTCAGGACACCTAGGGTTACACAGAGTAACCTGTCTCGAAAAAAACCAAAAACCAAATAAACAAAAAACTAAACAACAACAACAAAAGCCTCCATAAGGTTGGGCTGTAAGCCAACCTGGAGGACGTTTTCTAATTAGTGATTAGGGAAGGCCCAGCCCTCTATGCTTGGGGCACCCCCTGGGCTGGCGTCTGAGGGTTTGTAAGAAAGTGGGCTGCACCCTCCATGGCCTCTGCAGTAGCTCCTGCTTCCAGGCTACCTATTGAGTTCCTGCCTGCACAGATTTTGATGGTGAACTGTGAAAGTGTGAGTGAAATAAACCCTTTCCTCCTCAAGTTGATTTTGGTCACAGCATTTCACTAATGCAATGGAAACCCTGAGACAAATTGATACCAGGAGTGGGATAGTGCTACCACACGCCATGTTATTCCGGAGAGGATTGTGGAAGGACTTTGGAATTTGGGGCTTGAAAAGCCATTGAGTGTTGAAAGCTTGGTGATTCATTCTGTAGGAGCTTGGATAATAAGAATGTTGAGAGCAATGCAGACAATGGAGGCCTGGTTCGTGAAGTTTCAGAGGGAAGCAAAGACCACTGGGTCATTTGTGTGAAGAATGTGTGGTATCTGGTCAGCTGGAAATGAAGAACTGGCTGTGTTTAACAAGAGACCAGGACCACTGAAGAAAGCGTTGCTTTGATGGGGTAATGGATGCTGGTCAGCTGGAGCTGAAGGATCAGCTGTGGTCAAGAAGAGACCAGCATCACTGAGGTGAAGTCTCCTGGGAAATGTTTCCTCAGGGACAGCACACAGAAGCTGTGTTCCAGTAGTGGCCGAGGTTATACTTCCTTTTGGCAGCCACACTTGGTAGTATGAGTCACTTAGATGGTACTTATTCTGAAGGCAGGAAAGGGTTGTAAAGATCAGTTGAGGCTTGGCATTGAGTGACAGGGCTGGAGTCCCTGAAGAACTCAGGAGAGGCTATTGGTGAAGGTGCAGCCCAATTGCTACTGAGATCCCAGCATTTTGGAGATGCTTGTACCATAGAGTGAGCACCAGGAACAGCAGCAACTCTAGAGTAGAGCCTGGCAGAGCCTGGGAGACAAGCTGTGTGTGCCGCAGAGGGCAGAGCCAGAGAAGTGACCCAAAACCTTTGGAGGAGCCCAGGAGATTGCGAGTGGATCCCAGATATTGGACATTGAATTGTTTACATTGTTGGAGTTTTGCTTTGATCTGATTGTGACTGTGCTCTGGTTCTTCCCTCTTAAATTAAGAGTATTTGGCAGTCAGGCAGTGGTGGCGTATGCCTTTAATTTCAGCACTCAGGAGGCAGAGGCAGGTGGATTTCTGTGAGTTGGAGGCCAGCCTGGTCTACAGAGCGAGTTCCAGGACAGCAAGAGCTACATACAGAGAAACTCTGTCTCAAAAAACAAAACAAGACAAAACAAAAAACCAAACCAAACAAACAAAAAATCCCAAACCAAAAAAAAAAAAAAGTCTTTAACTAAATGTTACTATTTTACAGGACCCTACAGTTGAGAAACTTTTAGCTTTTAAAAGAGATTTTGGATTCTTTAAAGAGACTGGACATTTTAAAGAGATTGATCTTTTAATGTATCTGAATTTGTAAAAATTGTGGGACCTTTAAAATTATGTTTTATATTGTGGTATTAATAGGCATCTTGGGGATAAATGAGAAAGGAAAAGTTCTAACTTACTAGAACTAAAGGTTCTAAAAGTGAGATGTTTATGTGTCAAGATAACAAAGGGTTAGTTTTGCTGGTTAGTTTTTTTTTTTTTTCAACTTGACACAAGCTAGAGTCATCAGAGAGGAAGGAGCCTCAGCTGAGGAAATGCCTCTTAAGATCTAGCTGTAAGACTTTTTTTTTCTCAATTAGTGATTGATGGGGAGGGCCCAACCCATTGTGGGTGGTGTCATCCCTGGGCTGTTTGGTGGTCCTGGGTTCTATGAGAAAGCAGGCTGAGAAAGTCATGGGAAGCAAATCAGTAAGCAGCACCCCTCCATGGCCTCTGTACAAGGTCCTGCCTCTAGGATCCTTCCCTGTTTGAGGTTCTGTTATGATTTCCTTCAGTGATGAACAGCATTGTTGAAGTGTAAGCCAAATAAACCCTTTCTTCCCACCTTGTTTTTTGGTGATGGTGTTTGGTTGTAGCAATAGAAACCCTGACTAAGCCAAGTTGGTACTAGTGCAGTAGAGTGTTGCTGTGATAGACCTGACCTTGTTTGGGGGAGGATTGTGAACAGCTTTGGAACTTTGGGCTAGAAGAGCCATTGAGTGTTAAGAGGTCTGTGGGATGTTCTGAGAATTTAGAGAGCGGTGCAGAGGATGGAGGCCTGATTTGTGAAGATTTAGAAGGAAGTTTCGAGATTCTATAGAGACCATTTGTTATTCTGATTTGGAATTCTGTGGTCTGGTCAGCTCGTACTGAAGAATCAGCCGTGGTCAACATGAACTACTGACTTGAAACAAGTGAAACCTTATTTTGCTGAGTACTCAGTGCCAATCGGCTGGAGCTAAGAATTAGCAGTGATTAAGAAGAGACCAGCAGTGCCAGGCGGTGGTGGCGCACACCTTAATTTCCGGCACCCGGGAGGCAGAGGATC
Source organism: Microtus ochrogaster (assembly GCF_000317375.1). Lineage (NCBI taxonomy): Eukaryota > Metazoa > Chordata > Mammalia > Rodentia > Cricetidae > Microtus > Microtus ochrogaster. Next base: position 4,110,434 of record NC_022033.1, on the reverse strand, counting down.
TCTCTGAGTTCAAGGCCAGACTGGTCTACAAGAGCTAGTTTCAGTACAGGTTCCAAATCTACAGAGAAACCCTGTTTAAAAAAAAA
>NC_022033.1:4074417-4110223 GCF_000317375.1 Microtus ochrogaster | reverse complement strand
CAGCATCACTGAAGTGAAATCTTCTGGGAAGTGTTTCCTGAGAGCACAGAGAAGCTATCTTCCAGAGGTGGCTGCGGTTGTGATTCATCCTGGCAACTGGACTTGGTAATGTATAGGAGTTGCCCAGGTACTGGTTTTGAAGGCATGAAGGGGTCAAGGAGAGAAGCTGAGGCTTGGCACTGAGAGAGGCCAGGAGAGGCCATTAGTGAAGATGCAGCCCCAGTGAAAGTTGAAGCCCAAGACTGAAGGGGCCATGCAAAGAAGCTGAGGTTTAGCACCATGAGGAGAGCCTATGAGAGCCTATTGGTGAGAGCTCAGCCCAGTTGCAGCGTGTGACCCCAGCAGTTTGGAGATGCTGGTACCATGGATGACCACCAAAAACAGCAGCAGTGGAGTGAAGACAGCTGGAGCCCAGAAGACAAGCTGTGTGTGCTGCAGAGGGTGGAGCTGGAGAAGTGACCCAAGGCCCTTGGAGGAGTCCAGAAGATAGTGAGCAAATCTCAGACTGTTGAATATTGAGTTCTTTATGTTGCTGTAGTTTGGTTCTGCTTGTCATATTGTGGCAGTGTCCTGGTTCTTCCCTGTTGAAGAAAGTATTTAATTTAATTTTTGATTTTTAAAGAACTCCACAGATGAAAGCCTTGAACTTTTAAAACATATTGGATATTTTAAAGATAGAAATTTTAATGTGTTTGAATTTGAAAAGATTGTGGAACTTTTAGGATTATGATTTTAATGTGAGATCTTGGGAATAAGAAAAGAAGGGCTATGGCTTAATAGTGATATGTTGGTGTTTATTTCCACACCCTTTATCCTGTGCTATTGAGCTTGGTGTCTGTCCATCAGCACCACGCTGACTTGGCTGCTGTTGCAATAAAGCAAGTCTTAAAATTAGGTGGAGATCCTTCCAATTTTTTTTAACACCTTTTTTTTAATCCACTTTGGGTCTTTTGACTGTCCGTGTGAGCTTTAGTGTAACAACATACACATGCACACACACACACACACACAAACACACACACACACACACACAAAAGAAAATAAAACACTAATGGTTAATGCTTGGGGACACACGCCAGTTTTATATGTCAGATCTGTACCGTCAAAGCTACATTAAGCATGCACATCACTATTACAGTTCTGAGACGTCATCTTCTTTTTTTTTTTTTAATTTTTCCAGACAGGGTTTCTCCATAGCTTTTTGGTTCCTGTCCTGGAACTAGCTCTTCTAGAGATGTCATCTTTGAGCCATGTGTGATAACCACAGGAACTGCTAGGTTAGCCAGGATCCCTCCTCACAGCCCTTGTTAGAAAAGCTGTGGGAATTGGTTCCTCTGAGGAAGTTCTCTTTGCGTGGCTCTGTGTGTGTCTTGTATGCACTTGATATAGCTGTTGGTTCTATGTAGGCAAGTGAGGATGGCTCCTGGTGATGGAACCCAGAGGGAGAGCTCTGCTCAGCCAAGGGCATCCATGAGGGCCAAGTGAGCTCTGAAGAGTCTCTCTCAGCAAAACCCAGCATCCGATGGAAGAAGAGGCAATAGCTGGAAGTGGGAATCTGGTGAAAACCATTAAGAATCAGGGCTAAGAAGATCCAGTCCCCTCCCATGGAAAGTACAGAGGACATCTAGGCTGGCAAACTGGTGCTTGCCAGATCCTGGCAGAAGCCTTGGTGCTGTCCCAGGTCCTGAGCAATCTCCAAAGTCCCTGATGTATACGGAAGTTTCTGTCCTGGTTCCCACAACCATCCAGTCCCAACAAAACATATAGAGGCTTATATTAATTGCAAACTGGTTAGTCTATTAGCGCAGACTTATTATTAACTAGCTCTTACAACTTAAATTAACCCATAATTCTTATTTATGTTAGCCACATGGCTTGATATCTTTTCTCAGTGAGACATTCACATCTTGCTTCCTCTGTGCCTGGGTGGCAACTGCACACTGAGCCTTTCCTTTTCCCAGAATTCTCCTAGTGTGGGCACACAACCAATACTTCCTACCTGGCTACTGGCCAATCAGTGTGTTATTAAACCAATACAAGTGACAAATCTTTACAGGGTACAAGAGCATCTCCCACAGAACTTCCCTTTCTTCTTTTCAAAACAAGAACTCTGAACTGAATCTCCATTGTTTAGCTTTTTTCCTGACCATTATCCATAACAACTTGGAACCACCACTCTAAACAAAGACAAACACCCATAATCCATGTTTTGGGAATGTGGGCATTGTTTTCTAGGCTACTTCCTGCTGATTGGGGACACTGATAATCTTATGGCGATGCAAAGAAAATTTAGGATTATGGTCAAGTTCTGATGAGAGTATTCTTTGAGGTTGGATCAACATCTCAGTCAGCAGTTTTGAGGCGGTTCTGGATGTAGAACTCAGAGGAAACTGCAACAGAGGTGCTCTGAAATGTTGGACCACCTGGGTCATCTGTCCTTATTGGAGATTGTTCAGGGGGTCTTCTTATATCAAACCTTATTTTTCTTAACCAAGAATGAATCCATAGCCTCTCATTTCCTGTGGAAACAAAAGCAAAACCTCTTCCCAAAGTAACATACCTTTTGACTTTGAAGTCAAGGCATTTTCAAAATATGTAAGTTGTATCAATCCAGCAGCATTTATAATCAAATGTCATTTGGCAGCTGTTGCTCCTTCCTCAGCAGTCAAACCATTTAAAGACAACACAATAACACACAGTATCCAGACTCTGTATTTCCCATCCGTACATGGCTTCTTTTGTTTTTACTTTATTTTCTTTATTTTTATTTTTAATATTTGGTTATTTTTGTAATATTTATTTTTTATTATGTATACAATATTCTGTCTTGTGTGTGTGCCTGAAGGCCAGAAGAAGGCACCAGACCCCATTATAGATGGTTGTGAGCCACCATGTGGTTGCTGGGAATTGAACTCAGGACCTTTGGAAGAAAAGGCAATGCTCTTAACCTCTGAGCCATCTCTCCAGCCCCCAATATTTGGTTATTTTTGAGAGATCATTTTTTGTGTATCTCTGCCTATCCTAGATCTCACTCTGTAGGCTAGACTGGCCTCTGGCTCACAGAGATCCGCCTGCTTCTACCTCCCAAGTGCTGGTATTAAAGGCATGTGCCACCACACCCAACTATATTTCTTTTTTAAAAGACTTTATCCTTTTTCTTTTCTCTCCCAAGACAATGTATATTTTAAAACACACTGTAAACCACTTAGAGGTTGTTTTTTCCCCTCTGAATCTATCTTTACTGTATATCTCTGTCTTTTTCTGACTACGTGAGTCCTTAGCGACATGAGTAGGATTAAAGTTGCAGCTTAGGTGGCTGGATCCACCCCACTCCTCGACTTTCTAAGAGTCTAGCTTCATGGCAGAGGTACTGGTGGGAGCCACTTTTTTTTTTTTTAACTACAACTCTGTGGAGTTTTTAGATTCATGCCACTATCAAGAAGCCTGTTGCTGGCAGGGTCTCTCAAAAGAGTTACAAGGTTTTTGCCACAAATGCTGAGTCAGGAAACCTCTCTTAAAGGGCCTTTGCTTTCTTCTAGAAAACAGCGTCCACCTGAGAAAATGCTTCTACTAAGAAAGTTGTGCTTAATTCTGTTCTTTTATGTCTAGAATCCCTTCTCGAGCTCCCTCAGGTTTTATGTGGATGCAGTTGCCCCATGTTGGCACTATATAAAGCACAATTAATAAAAACCCAGAGAGAGAGAGAAATTGGGTTCAACCTGAAGATCTGAAAATCAAAACAGCCAGCCACCGGTTTTTACTTCAACCTCAGTCCAAAAATGATGATCCTGCCTCCAGGAATTTCAGAATGAGACTTTGGGTGAGAGCTGTCTCCTCTAGTTTTCTAATCCTCTCTAGGGCTGGGATTGAAGACATGTACCACTTGGTTTCTATGGCAACTGGTGTGGCTACTGGGATTAAGGTGTGTGTTACCATTTTCTGGTCTGCAAGGCTGGCCAGTGAAGCTGTTTTATTCTCTGATCCTCAGGCGAGCTTTATTTATTAAAATGCAATTGAAATGACACGACTGCCTGAGAACTGGCCGTGTCCTTGTCCTTCTCCATTACCATCCCCCCCCCTCCACACACACACACTCCTCAGCTTAGGATCCACAGAGAGCTAGGGGTAAGATGATCTTAGGGTGCACAGAACCTAGCACTAAGAAGTGGGATATCGCATAATGGAAAAGTTATTCTGTTCAATGATTTTGACCAAAAGCAGTGGAATGAGACCAACACCTAGTTCTTCCTCATGCCCTTCCACACAGGCAGGAAGGTTCCCGGATGCTGAGGGATAATGCACTTATACACTGTAAAAATTTATCACTCATCTTGGTTTAATGAAATGCTGGTTGGCCAATAACCAGGCAGGAAGTATAGGTGGGCAACCAGACTAGAAGAATTCTGGGAAGAGGAAAGGAGAGGTGCAGTCACCAGCCAGACACAGAGGAAGCAAGATGAGAATGCCTCACTAAGAAAAGGTACCAAGCCACATGGCTAAACATAGACAAGAACTGTGGGTTAATTTAAGTTGTAAGATTTAGTTAATAATAAGCCTGAGCTAATAAGTCAAACAGTTTATAATTAATATAAGCCTCTGCATGTTTTGTTGGAACTGAATGGCTACAGTACCAGGCAGGACAGAAACTTCTGTCTACACCAGGGTCAGAGCATGAAAGTGGAACCCTCAAGGCCAGACTTTAGCAAGACTGTTCTGTTTTAATGGCTTTTAAAATCCATTTATGTGTTTGTTCACGTTTGTACACGTAAGTGCACATGTTGCCTGCATGGGAAGATCAGAGGTCAACATCTGATGTTTTTAGGTACTGTCCACTTCCTTTGGGTCAGGGTCTCTCATTGGCCTGTCACTCAGGGATTGAGCCGGACTGCTGTCTAATGAACCAGGGATCTGTTTGATCTTTCTGTTTTCTGACCCAGGCTGGAGTTACAGCCATGCGTAGCTTTCTGTTTTTATGTGGGGATCCAACTTGGATGTTCTTGCTTCCTGGACAGGCACTTTGCTACGTAAATACCCCTGAGCTTTCATAGTTTTCATAGTAATTCAGCAGCCCATGTTCCCTTCCTTAGGTATTATGTGGTACAGGGTGGAGGTTGCAATTGTCAGCCAACCAATAATTGATTTGGATCTCTTTTGGATTCCTCTTTAATTTTGTTCACACCAACCAATTGTGACCCTTTGAATTATGCTCCTAGTGTATAGCAAAGCACAAGTCCAGAAGACCAAGAGCTTAGCCACCACCTTTCCAGTGGTCCATACTGGAGCACACATGTGCTAGAGGAAGGGGCATGGCAATCACATGTCCAGCCTTGTTCGGGTCCCGAACAGCATCTGAAGGCTGAATAGCTCTGTTCTGAGCCACCCTGGGAACTTGGCTGCCTACTCTTCCTCCATAGTCGCTTTTTGTGGGGTCCCTCATGCGGTCTCTCTTGCTTGTGCCCAAGGGGCTTTTCTGTGCCTCACTGGCATGAGCCTACCTAACTCTACAGGGTGTCGACGACTTGCTTTCTCTCTACTCAAAAAGAAAACCCTTTCTTGGGCCTGGACCCTCAGTTGGAGTTCCTGTGGAAGTAGGAGGCCTGAGTGTGGCAAAGTCTTCTCTAAGGCCATGCAGGTCTCCAGAGCATCAGTCTGTGCCGCACCTCCCGTGATTGGCTGGTAATAACTCCCATGTGCCAAGCACCCCTGCGATTCCTGCTAATGCTCCACTTAGAAGAAGAAAATCCGCAAATGCCTGGCACATTGTAGTGTTGTCGACATGGCCACTCGCCTCCTTCAGAGTGGAGGTCAACAAATAATTTTCAGCTTTGTTTAAAGCCTTTTTAATGGAGTCTAGAAAATGCTCTAATTATGAGCGATTATCTGCTGAAGTGCTCCCAAGCTTTTTAAAGCTTTTCTTAGCTTCTCTGTACCGTTTCACTCTAGGCACAGAGTTCAAGTTGTTGGAGGGACTTATGAAAGATGAGGCGGTTTTTTTCTTTCCTTTTCTTTCTTTCCTTTTTTTTAAAATCACATAATTTGGACTGTTTACAAGGAAGGGTTAGCGATCTTTCCTTTGGGTATGAAATAGAGATTTTATTTTCCACCCATTTCCATCCTGTCCCCCACGTGAGTGAAAACTGTCAGAATGACCTGGAAGTTTCTTTCTTAGCTAAAGTGTGGCTGCCTTCCGAGATGCCTGAGGTTCCTCACCTGCACCTCACAAAGGGACCAACTCAGCCCTGGTATTATTGGGGACTGGATGCTCTTTGTGGGGCTGTTGTATGTCCCAAAAGACATTCAGCAACAGGCCCTAGTTTGTACTCTTGGCCCTTTGCTCTAAGAAACAAAAGGTTTCTGTGTCCTCTGAAGAACAAAATTACCCGCAATTGCTAACAGTTGACCCAAACCACTCTGTGCTAAGGAGAGGCATCCATGTGATGGGAGTGGCCCTGAGGGTTGAGGGGGTTACCTCTTACCTTACATGGTTAAGTTTTGTCAACTCAACACAAACTGGAGTCGCCCAGGGAGAGAGGACTTCAATTAAGGAATTGCCTCTATCAGATTGTTCTGTAAGCAAGACCGTGGGACATTTTCTTGATTGATAATTGATGTGTGATGTGGGAGGTCCCAGACCACTGTGGATTGGGTCATCCCTGGGCTGCTGCTCCTGGGTTCTATAAGAAATCAGGCTGAGCAAGCCATTAAGCTGCAGTCCTCCATGGTCTCTGCTTCAGTTCCTGCCTCCAGGTTCCTGTCTTGAGTTCCTGCCCTGATGTTCCTTGATGGTGGGCTATAATTGTACAGTGAAATCATCCTTCCTCGCATTGCTTTTGGGCATGGCATTTATCATAGCAACAGGAAGCAACTAATTAGAGTTCCTTATGTGTGCTGATGACCTTCAGCCATCCTCCAGCTCCCAGGAGGCTGTGTCCTGTCCCCTTTTGTCCTGCTATACTGACATCACCATCTTCTTTCTTCTGTCATTGTCACCACAGTATGGACCCTTCAGTCACCCAGAGTCGCCTCTCCAGGATCTGTGCTTCAAGGTTCTGATCTTCCCATCCCTGGAGACAGTCTCTGAAATCCCACCACTCAGCTTTGGCACAGTCTGTGGCTGGGAGACCCTGGCAGGTGGTGTTACAGAGACCCGAGAACACGCGTCTTCCTCCCATGGGCTCTGAACTGTAGAAATGAAGCCGGACCCACCTGGAAAGGAGGTCCTAGCAGCTATCACAGTTGTGAGAAATCGGAGTCGTCCACATTTTGCTCTTGTTCATGACAGAGCCATAGTCTCAAGTTCATTGATAACTGTGGTGCCAAGCAGAGAGAGTCCTGAACTGGTGGACCCTGATCTGTTCATTTGCACTAAGAGCTCTCTCATCTAGGGTCTTACACATTCTAGAAATACCTAAGCAAAGTGAAGCAAGCCTTGATTGCAGAACTTTTCAGACCCTTTCCCTGCCAAGAACTGTGATTGTTCCTGGGCACACTTTTGAGGCTTCTTAAAGTAGTTTGAACTTGGAACCGGTTTCCTTTTCGAGCAGAATCCCCTACCATTGTTCTCGGGATGTCCTTTGGGAAAGAAAGTCACCGAACAACGGCAGTGTTCTCACCTGACTTCTTGCTGACTTGTTCTAAGGTAGCTTCAAAACCAAGAGAGACGCCACATCTTCCAGTATAAAAGTCAAAGACGCTTTTCAGTCGTATGGCTTCGAGTGGGACCCTGGAGGAGAGAGTGTGGTTTAAGTGAATGGATCCCAAGGCTTGGTAAAGGACCTTGCGCCCTGGTTCCTGTCTACACACACAGTGGTGGTGGCGGTCATGGGGGCAGAATGGTGGAGGAGAAGCGGTCAGGGGAGGTCTGAGGGGTCAGCAACCACCCTGACCTTCCTCTTGGGAAACCCTGGAGCAGAGGAGAAGGGGAAAGCGTGGAGTGAAGGAAAGCAGAAGTTTCCTTTTGTGCCCAACGGGTTTGTTTTTTTATCTGTTTGCAAATGTTCAGTGTAATGGTTTGAAACCCAGCCGTGAGCTGCCGCCGCCCACACAAAGCTGCCGTGGTGCCGAGCTCCGGCAGGCAAGCCATCTCCCCTGTGTCGGCCATTACCCCGAACCCACACCAGGGCAGCCTCCTCGCCACCCCCCAGTGTCCTTCTGCCACCCCCCCCCCCCCGCCTCCCCGCCCCCCCCCCCCCCCCCCCCCAGGTCCCTTCTCCCCCCACCGCCTCGGCACCCCCGACTCCCACCACCTTCCACACACACCATCCTTCTTTTTTTAAATCTCCAGCTCTCGGTTTTCTCTAGAGGAGGCACAGAGAGAAAGCAGAGATGGGACGAGCAGGGAGAATGTTCCTGCCTCTTCGCAGCCACCAGCTTTCAGGAGAGCGCGGCAGCCCCCCCTGCCTGTGGACTGACCACTGAAAGGTGAGAGAAGACTTTGTGCTTTCTTTGTGCACCTGGAGGTCTGGGGTGCAAGGCCAGGTGCAGGGCTCTGATTCTTACGCCTGGGCTCTCGCCTCCGAGTGACTGTAAGGCGAGCATGATGGATGCCTCCTTCCAACACACGCAGTTGTTTCCGACACAATCCCCCACTCAGGGGCACACAGGAGCTCGGAACCCAGGGGTTCCCTCCTCCACCTCCAGCACAGCCTGCAAACCCTGAGGTGTGGAGCAATGTGTGAGCCTGCCTTCGCCTTGACCTGTTGGTTTCCGACTGAGGCTGCTGGCCCTTCCTCCCTCGAGTGAGCAGTGACCCACACTTTGGGGGCCATATGGAATGGTCCTCCATCCAAGGGGCTTTGGGAAACCTCTTTTCCCTAGTGGCCCCTAGCCCGGTAATCAGAAGCAATCAGATCCAGCTGCCCAGCTAATCTGTATGAAAGAGGCTTCCTTCCTTGCAGAAATCAACAAAGTTTAAAATAGATGGGACTGTAATCGGAAGCGAAGCTATAGAGTTCTATGTGATGTAACAGGCAGGGGCATCCGCATGGAAAATATTAAGTACCAATGACACGGTTTCGGACCCTGGGAGCCAGGAAAAGCAATGATTTCCTTGCTTATTAAGCATGTTTGTGGGTCAGAGGGTAGCTGAGTGGGACCATCACTTCCGGAAGTGAAACCTCCCAATGCAAAGAAGAGAAGGACAACAAAGATGGAGAGGAAGAGGAGAGAGGGATGGGGAAAGAGAGAGGAGAGAGACAGACAGAGACAGAGACACAGAGAAAAACGCACATGCAGAACAGAAGCTGGAAGAAAGGCTCTGAATTCTGTGCAGTCAGAGATGAGTCAGTTGGCAAAGCTCTATTTTTAGTGTTCAGACTCTGCTGTTACAGTTTGCCCGGCATTAATTAATGTCACAGGCGTGTTCCACACTCAGTTCTGAAGGGCCTTGGCGTGCCGTTCAGACTAGAGGTGTTGATCTTAAGCACAGACTCTCCACAAGGCCTTTCGGGCTGGTCTCTGACAAAAACGTGTCCAGTATGTCCTGCCCTCTGCCCTTGGCCTCTCCGGGTGTATCCGTTCGTCTCTTGGCTCCAGCCCTTAGCTGTCTGGCCGTTGGCCAAAGGAGAACCACAATTGTTATGTCTTGTTTTTCCAAAAGGAAAGGTTGTACAAGCTGAAATTAGTGCGTGTTGCGGGGAGATGTTGGGTCAGGGCTTGGCATAAGAAAGGGAGGCCCTGGGGCATTTCTACCACTGCTAGGAAGAAGGATGCTGACTTTGATAAAATCAGTTTTATTACCACCCCCAAAGCTTGCTTCTGTTTCAAGAGGTATGTCTGTTCTTATAAAGACCCATATTTGAGCAGGAGAGGCTACTGGCATGGAGCCATGCTTCGTGAGGAGATGCAGGCAATGGACAAGTTGAGCATAAGGCAGAGGGAGAATTGGAAGGCCAAGAGGTAGCCAGTGTCTGTGATAGGTGGTGTGTTAGCATCACCACAGCCAACTAAAACACAGGAGTTGCTCTCCCATAGTCCTGTCTGAGGAGATCAGCCGTATGCTCTCCTCAGTGATCCAGAACACGTTCCTACAACCCAAGAGTGAGCCTGAACCATCCATCCTTGGAGGCCAGCACACAGGTTTCATTAGTGAGTAAATACTCTTTGGTTGGCCAATCCAAGGCCGGGCCACTGATGAACTCTACAGAGTGGGATGGGAGAAGTCCCCATGTGCCCGGTAGCATGTGAGAGGCCCCACTGTTGAGTGAAGAAATCTGGAGTGTGAAGAAATTCTGATAATCCTGGACAGTTGTATTTCCTGGCCCTGGAGAGGAATTGCCTTCCCTCAGTCTCTGAAGCCTTTGAGAATGATGGCCAGACCTGAGGGTATGCGCCATCAGGCTGCTGGCTTTGGTCTTGAGTCCTGACGTCTACTCTAGCCTGGCATTGCCAGGGCGGCATCAAGGACCCTGAGCTGTCCCACCCCAGATTCACTGGCCCGAGTGTGTTCTACCCCCCAGACACCACCAGGATCTCTGATCACTTTCCCACAGACCCCCTCTGAAGCACCTTCAGCCTAGGAGAAGTTTCCAGATGGAAGCTGTTGGCCAGGAACACTGTCCATGAGGGCAGAGACAGAAGATGGTTCTCTATTTGTCATGAAAAGTCCCTAGTCCTTTCTAGGCTGGCCATACTTGTAACTACAGATCTGTGGTTTCATCTTGCCAGTCCAAACAGGAAAGTGACTTGCAGACCCCTGGCCTCTCTCTGTTGGAGGTGTGACCGTAGCAATAGCATGCTATTAGGAACTCTGCTGAGAGCCTGGTGGATGCTTCAATTCTCTAGCTGCCTTTGCTGCTTAGGGTTTAACCATCCACGGGGAAGCAGATCCCACTGGCTCCGATTCAGTGGAAACCTAAGTTCCCAGAAGGAAGGTCTCATCAAGGCTGGTGGTATCAGGGAAAGGTGATGCTTTGTGTTGTGTCATCTTTGCAACTTGCCTTAAGGATGGGGTCTTCCCAATACCTCTTTATGGAGGAACATGTAAAGCTTCTGTTTTAAATTTGGGATTTTATATGGTACTACACTCCATAACATACCCACTGGTCTTACCATACACATTCCCTTCTCTATAAATCTCGAAGGAAAACAGTCACTCTTGGGTGAGGTACAGGTTTACCAGTAGTGTCTCTGCTCCCCAGTGTGCAAAGCCTGGCCCGGCAAAGCCTCCAGGCACAGAGCTGACGCCCTAGTCACCACACATGGCTCATGCAAGCTTGACGTGTATTCTCTTCTCTTTCCCCTCTGTCTCTGGTCTCAGGTAGCCTAAGATGGATGGCCTGGAAGTTTCTTCCAGGCTCCACCTTCCAATGCTGGGGTGACAGGTGTGTCACACAGTGCTGCAGATCACACACTCAGGGCCCCTGTGCACACTCGATAAGCACTCCTCCCGAGCCACACATGGCCCCTAACTCCCTTCCTGGTGGGTCTCAAGTAACTAATGGAGCTGGACTTGAACTCAGGTACTGATTTCTGCCTCACACCGCACAGTGCCCAGCTTAGATAAAGACTGTCATCAAGTAAATCTAGTATTGCTCCAAACTCCCTGAAGGGGTCCAGAGCACCGAAGGCCGATGGAGGGATCTGTAGGTAACTACAGGCTGGACTCCTGCTCCAGCCCCTGGACTGAAGCAGCCTAGCTCACGTGCCCCACCCCCAAGATCCAACCCCCGCGCCATGGCTCGCCCTCTTCCTCTGTGACCTGCCACGGGCCTCACATCCTGTGAGGAGGCCCTAGAAACGGGCTCTGTTGATGAAAACACGCGTGCTCTTCACCACAGGAAGCGTGGCCTCACGTTCGCAGTGATAACTGCCAGGTTCCTCACACAGAATGGAGGGGAGCACCCTTTAGCTCTATACCTAGGTTAGGAAGCGCACGTTCTTTCCCCTCCCCCCTCAGCAATTCTCAATGTGCCTCCCATGAAGCCTCCTGCCCCCCCTTCCTATCCCAGAGTAGGAAGCAGGACATTTAGGAAACGGGGACCATGTACCCTTGATCTCTGGGAGAGCAGCGAGAAAACAGGATATTAGTAATAACTGGAGCCTTGGGGCCTGGGCCCCAGGTATGGTGTTTTTATAAAATCTAGGTCACCCGGCTAACTTTTGAATTTCAGTTAAGCAGTGACAATTGTCTTGATAGAGGATTGTATAGAAGCTGCTCTTTCTAAGACATTACTCATCATCCCCTTGAAATAGAAATTTAACCAAGAGTCCTGTACTTTTGGGTCCATGGCAACAGGGCCCTGAGGCCTAGGGGACCTGCTTCTTCGCCTAGCGCAACTCTTGGTCCTCCGATACAAACAAGAGCTCTCTACACCTTAGCAGTACTTCTCTCTGGAACACCTTGTGTCAGGAGTTTTTATGCGCAGCTGTCTCAGTGTCCATTTCCCAGAGGAGAAACTGAGGCAGGGAGGCTGGTGTGAACCACTGATCTGCAGCTCCCAGCCGGTATCCCTGGCAGTGGGTGGGTTAAGTGGCACCAACTTCAGAGAGGCGGTAATAACAGGTTAGCTTAGGAAAGCTCTGTGCAGAGATGGGGAGGGCTGTGTCAACACATGCAAATTATATGCAAATATTCTTGGCCCTCCTGGCAGGCTCACCTAGGTGGGAGACCCAAGAGCACAGTCTCAGTTGTCCATGGGGTTCTAGTATGGGCAAGCGCATAGCAAGCTGATAGCCACTGGGTCTTTGGGAGGCCTGAGTTCCCTGCGCACGTGGGCTGGGGGAAATGCACACACGTGTTCCCGTGTTCTCTAGGCGTGGATGCGGATGTGAGGGGGCTGGTGTGGAGGTGGATGCTTGAGGTTGTGGGGCGTGGTGATGTGTGCGTGACCTGCCACCTTGATTTGTGTATTCCCAGCAAGCCACATGGCTCCTGTCTCCTGGGATGACCTTCCCCAGAGCTCTGGCATTGCTTTATGGAGAGAAGAAAGCAGTCTTTCCTGGAGTTCCTCTACTGAGATACCCTTGGAGACCAATCCTAACACAACATTGCCATTGGCATCGGCAAGGACTGATGCTACACCTGGCCCCTGGGGTGCGCACCTTGTGCTTAATTCTACAGGCCCCAGGGTTTGTGCTGCCCTAACCATATACCCAATAGTTGGCATTTGATACTTAGATACAGTGACAGTGGGGAAGGTACAGCCACTTGCTCACAGTTAATGGCATGTTAAGTCAAGATTCAGATGCTCTGTAGTTTGGCCATGCATCTTAGCATGGAGGAGCAGGAGAGGGTGGCATGCTGCATCCTGGCATGGACTTACCACAGAAAGAAGGTTCCGTGGTAGTTTGTATTAGTCATGACAAAGGTTTTTTGGGGATTCATACTTTTAGAGTTAGTAGGTTGGTCTTCAATGTTCATTCTCAGTGACATTATGTGCTGAAAGATACTCTCCTGGACAGGAAGCTGAGCTGGGGGGGGGGACAACCAGGAGAGGACCCTCCCTGGATTTTCCATCTGGCAGTATGAAGGAAAGATATCCACCACCCAAGGTCAGCCTTAGTTTTCTGTAAGTTAGAGAATGGGTCATGAAGCCTGGACCTGTAATTGTCCTTACTGATCCCTTGCTGGCTGGTTTAGGGTAAGTTAGTTCACTGCTGTGGGCTTCCTGTCTCCACTTGTGGCATGGTGTGTCTGGTGAGGTATTTCTGTCCCATGTAGTGTGGAGGTTTCACAAGCATCTCCTTAGCTGATCACACCTCTCTCTCTACACTAGAGAGAGAAAAAGGAGTGTTTCTCACCTTTGAAGATCTTAGAGGTCTATGAAGACAGCTGAGCCCACTGCAACACAAGACAGGCAAAGATTCACCCAAGAAACTCATAGAGTTGGTGTTGGCAGTGTTCAGGATATGGAAAGATCATTTCTAGTTAGGGAGAGACTCCTTACGGCCTTGCTTGAGGAGGCAACCCCCGGGATCCACCATGTAGTCCCCTACAAGGATAGGCCTTGGGCTTGTGAATCCAGGACAGGATGGTCATTCCAGGTGAAAGGGGCAGCATCTAACAACTGTGGAGGAGAATTTGGAAGAGGAGAAACTGTAGCTGGCATCGAAGTTGCCACCTACCAGTCATCTACTTACCCACCTACCCATTCACTTACGCACCTGCCCATCCACTCATCATTCAGCGGTCCATCATTTGTGTACCCATCGATCACTCGTTCATCCATCCAGTCACCTATCCATCCGTGACTCTCCAACATTCATCTCCCCACCAACACATCCACCTCTGGCAGTGAGTGTGGAACAGGTAAGAGAATGTGTTGCCCTGTGGAAACCAGAGACAATAAGTACACTCAGTAATAATCACTGTGCTAATGTGTGCACGAGAATCTGAGATAGTAGTAGCAGCATCCAGGGCAGTAGTTCTCAACCTGTGGGTCACGGCCCCTTTGGGGTCACGTATCACATACCCTGCATATCAGACACTTAATTACAATTCATAAGAGTAGCAAAATTAAAGTTATGCAGTAGCAATAAAGTAATTTTATGGTTGGGGGTCACCACACCGTGAGAAATTATATTAAAGGGTCGCAGCCCTTGGAAGACTGAGAACCATGGAGGTAGGGCTCCCCTGAGGATGTGGAAGGTCAGTGGGAAGAAAGGAGGGATGGAAAGAACATCCCAGGCCACGAGTGCGGCTCTCCAGGGATACAGGCAGGAACTCAAGAACCTAGAGGCCAATGTGTGGCTTTAATGTAGATGACAAGAAATGGGGACGGGAGGTAAGCAGAGGCAGCAAGTGTGGGACCGTCTGGACCAGGGAGCATCACTATCTCATGGGTTGGAGGTGTAACTTCATTTGCACAAGCTATCTTGTTGCCTCTGAGGGGAGAGGCATGTTTCCTGAACACCTTGACTGAAATCTCCCTTGGCTTCTTGCTCTCAGCCCGGAGTCCTCAGAGACTCGCCAGACAGTGTCTTGGACAAACTCTGTTCCTAAGCTCTGTGCCCCACTCGGCTCCCAGCACCGGAGCTCCAGAGAACATGTGTATTGGCTCTGGCCATCTACCTCCGAGTTCCTTCTAATTAAGCCAAATCTCAAGGAACTTCACCCCCAAGAGAACAGAAGCCCACAAAATATTAAACATGCTTAAGACCTGGTCCCTAGCTTTCACGAAGGTCAGAGAGTGGTTTCTGTCTGGCCCTTCTTGCTGGGCTGGGTGTATCCTCACAGAGTGGTTCCCTGAGGAGCAAGAGGCTTGGCAAAAGCTGTGATTGCTTCATGCAGCGTGGACTCTAAGGCACCCAAGGTGAAACGCTTACTTGTGCCACCCTGTCTGGCCTGTCTACGTTTCTCACAGCCAAGATTTCCAATCATGAGGTCAGAAGATTGAGCTTGCTTCTCCCTAGGGCTATCAGCATGTCTTAGAAAGTGCCAGGCCATGAGGTGTATGTTCCCCTGATCTCTAGAAGGTCAAGGACAGGGCAGAAGAGGACTTTGGTCACTGGTCTTGGAGAGCAAATGACTTCCATGTTCTTTGTGTCATAGTGAACAAACTCTTTCTTAGATAAAGCCCCAGGCAATCTTCACTTCCATATGGCATGGCTTCCCTGGGCAGTTGCTTACCATGTGCCCACTTGGAATTAACTAAAGCAAGCTAGTCTTTTTTTCCTCCACATTTTCAAGGAATGCATGGTTTTGTGGAGAAGCTTGACCTAAGGTTTCAAAGCGTTGAGAATGTGCCAGGGACAATGAGACTCTAGAGGCAGGCGTGACTCCCCGTGCCGTTTGGCTGCGTCAGGCCTTATAGAGAGGAACATTTGGGGCCTGGATCTGTTTTTCTCACTTCACGGGGAGGAAACAGATGTATCCAGAAACTGGCCCTTCTCCAAAGATACCTGATATACATTTCCACACATGGCAGTGAACTCTATAGAATGCACATGTAACCCCACAGGAAATGGAGCTTTAGTCTCCGAGTGGGTCTCTGAACAACAGACTTGAAGGTACAAACAGAGACTTGATGACTCTAGTTATTCCTGGTGTCTCTTGTGAAGAAACAGGTCCATGTCTCTCCAGAACATCTGCTTTAATCACCCTGTCTGCCATCCCAAGAAAACACCAACATCCATGTTTTCATCCTTCTGTCCTGAGCCAGGCGTTTCTCTCAATCATCCCCTCACCCCACTTCATGCCAAGTCCTATACTACTTGGCAGATCATTCACCCTGGAGACTCTGCCACTTGTCCCCTGCATGCCCTCTGGCTTCTCCCAACACTGTCCTCACCAGCCTCTGGTTGGCTTTTGTGATTCATAAGCAATGGGCCATTTCAAGGTCTTTGCGTTTGCCATCTTCTCTGCCCGTGTCCTCAGATGCCCGTGGTTGGGCCTCCTATGTCGTGCGAACCTATTTCGTAGGTTCACTGTAATGACCCCACTGTGCCAGCTGCTCCATTTCACTCAGTTCCCCTCTCCCTTGTATTAAGTAAACAAGGAGTTTACTTAATTTGATATACTTTCTTATATGGACATCTGTACGGGATGGTCAGTCTATGTAAAGAGGTACCCGACCCATGTTCTTCCCAACTGATCCTCCAGCTTCCAGGAAGCCTAGGAAAAATTTGGCTTTCTACCTGTATTCGTTGAGCAAGTGCGTGACGGTTAAATGTGGCTTGCCTGGCACCTGGGAGAGTCTGTGTATTCTTCCCTTCTGGATTTTTGGGGTTAGAAGCTGCCTGTTTAGGTTTTTGTCATCTGTTGTTCTCTCTAATTATCCTGATTATGCGCCACTCAAAAGATGAAGGGAACACTGAGCAAAGATGACAGGAGAGTTGAGCAAAGACAAAAGTGTCCTTGGCAGGAGGGAAGAATTGGAACAAATTGGAAAAAGTCAGGGCTCCTTTTGGCCACAAGGAGTGGGTAATGCTGGACACAAAACACACTGATGTTTTTATCTGCACACACCTGTGTGTATGTCTGTGTTTGCATGTGCGCTCAGAACACACTGGTCTGAACAGGAGCGCTGGAATGATGGTGGTGTGGGCGACGGTTGAGGGTCTGGTGGAAGGTGGGGCTTCTGCCATGTGCTCACTAGCTGGTAAACTTTCTTCTCTGCTTCGTGACCTTTAAGATAAGAAGGTGACAAATTGGTTTTAGCTCAGATGCTAACTCTGACTGGGAAGTGATGGGAGAATCATGTTGCTCAGCAACACCTGCCTTAAGTGTCAGAGAAAGGAGGGATACTGGGCTGGACTTGACCTTGCTTGATTAGATGATCTTCAAGGAACCGTTGGCGCTCAGATCTCCAAGGCACTGCTGGTGCTCAACTCTAGACTCCCCGCATGTTCTGGGAACAAGAGTTGAGTTGGAGACTCTGAGAGCAGGGAGGGGTCTCTTTCTCCAGGACTCGGCGTTGGAGGACATAGGAGGAAGACCCTTGGGGACAGTGGGAGGTGACCGTCCCTTGGATGATGAAGGCATGAATTTCACCATTTTTGTGAATTTTCAGCACTGAAAAGTGAATCCCTAGAAAAACTGTATGCACTGGATAATTTGGGGGATAAACACACATGCACACACACACATACACACACACACACACACACACACACACACACACACCAATGAAACATTTACACCATTAAGGTGACTGGTGACTAGAACATCTGCCACTTCTATAGTTTCCTCTTTCATTGAGACATTGGTCTAAGGAAAGCATTCCTTGGTTCCACTTTAGAAGGCCCCCGTGGGCCCCACAAGTGCTGTTAGCTGCAGTGGCCAGCTTGTATAGATCTCTAGACGGCATTTGTCATGGTTGGCGTTGATCATCAGATCACCTAGGAGACAAGCCTCTGGGCACGCCCATGGGTGATTATCAGGATTAAGGTAATTGCACGGGAAGACGGGCGCACGAACTGGGGTCTAGGGTCGGCAAAGCGAGCTGAGGACAAGAGCGCATTGTTCTCTGCTGCCCAATAGTGAATGCGACGGGAACCAATCAGCTGCTTCCAGCTGCTGCCAGTGTGGCTTCCCCACCATGATGGACTGGACCCTTGAGCTCTGGGCCGAAATCAACCCAGTTGCTTTGGTCAGGCCATCTTGCAGGGAAGCAGGAGAGGTAACTGATAACTAATTAGCTAATAGAGCATCCGTCCCTCTGACAGCTGCTGCCACCATCTCCTGCTCATCGTCATTTAACTCCGGCCCGTGGGACAGGATGCGGAACTTGTGGTCTTCATGCCTGGCTTGTTTCCCTTAGTGCAGTGTCGTCAATGTCTCCATCCTGCTGCGAAGGCCAGAGTGCCTTCTGTTTTTTAAAGTGCTTTTAATGAAGAATAGAAACATATAAAAATAAAAACAAAGTCCTAGTGGGAACCAGCTGGTGAGCCCTGTGCTTAGGGAAGAGATGAAGTCACACCAGTGCCCCCCCCCCCTTGGGAGATGTGCTTCTGAGCTTTTACTTAGGAGTCAAATTGAGTGAGTGCCTTTTGATCTGAGTTCTGACTCTTTGCAACAAAAGGATTTGAAGGGACTTAGAGTAAGAACACAACCAGAGGACGGTGGAAATAAGCCACAGGGAGAGCTCAAGAGGCCACAAATCAAAGCCCCAGAGCGGCCTTTGGATTCGGGGACCTGTTGTCAATGGGTTTCACAAAGACAAAAGACTTCTTGTCTTGTAGAGATGGCTGGCTGTGGCCAACACACAAATCTGTGTTTTAATCTGTTTATTGAAACGTTTAAACAAGCTGCTTTTATAAATACACTCAACAGGCAGTGATTTAACCAGCTTCCCCACCTCACCATGGCGGTGTGTCAGGGTCTCAGCCAGCCATATTGGTTCCCATCTGGACTGATGAACCCATCTCTTAAAAATAAAAAGGAAACAACTCCTTCCTCAGGGAACTTTGCAAACATGAGGAGAGGAAGGAGCAAGATTTGGTTGTGTGTTTGATTTCACTGAAATTTCAAGATTTTTTTTGCTTTCTTTCTTTCTGGCCTCAAAAATTTAATTTACCAAACAGTGGGTGATGCCAGCAAAATCACTTCCGGTGCCGAAAAAACAATTTTGTTTTTACACTCTGTAATTCGAAGTGGGAGAGAGCCGAGTGCTCAAGCGCCACATCACAGCTTCCTGAACAGGGATGCTGTCTTAGGGACATAAACGCTCTGCTTTCCCCTGATTTTTCGGCTGTCACTCAGCCACCTTCATTACATGTAGCGCCGTGTGAGCTCAGCCCACAGCGATAGTTTGGGCAATTACCTGCGAAAGAACATTGGTGTGCCAGCCCTGGGAAGTGCGCCATGGTACCTTTCCCCCAGAGCACCAGGCACAGCCTCCCTCTTGATGGAGCCAGCTCTGCCAACGTGAAGGGAACTGTTCCAAAATGAGCCCCAGGGCATTTATTTCCCAAACAGTCTTGGCTGCCCAGAGATAGGATGGGCCGTGGGTCAGAGGAGGTGAGCGGGTACATTGTGGGTAAAGTTGACTGTTTGGGGGGTCAGAAGGATCTTATCTTTTGAGAATTGGCCCATTCTGAGCCCACTGGGTCTCTGTGATGGCAGTGTGGAATGTCCATCTCTTTTCTCTCTGTCACCACTGTCCCTACAGAGTTTTGGGCCAAAGAGACCAACCCCAGTGCAACCTATCTGATTATTGGATGTATGGGGGTTCTCAGATGTACAGTCTGGTCTAGCATTCCCCCAAGGTTGGCCTGTAAAGCTCTCTGGGTATTAGGTGAATTTTTCTTTTTTGTTTTTGTTTTTATAATTTCTCTTTTTAACTTCAGAAGGGACATCTATTAATAATGATAGTTATTATTAATAATAAACACATTACTAAATGACTATTAAATATGTATTATTAAATATAAAATTATTGTAGCCTTTGAACTTTTCATTTGGAATTATTTTAGATTTATAGACAGTTTGCAAACTTACCACAAGTGTCCTTTTTCTCGTGGACACTGTGACCCTCATGTGCCATTGGCCATAGCTGAGAGACGCAAAGATTGAGGCCGAATCGTCTGCCATATACTACCAGTCTCCTGGATACTACCCTCCAGCTCTCTCTTCAAGCTGTGCTTGACGGTGCCTTTTATAGCACAACTCTTTTTTTTAAATATGTATTTTATTTCATTTGAATTGGTGTTTTGTTTGCCTTCTAATGTCTGTATTGAGGGCATCAGATCCCCTGAAAATGAAGTTACAGACAGTTGTGAGCTGTCAGGCAGGTGCTGGGAATCAGAGCTAGGTCCTTTGGAAGAACAGCCGGTGCTCTTAAACACTGAGTCATCTCTTGGGCCCAAACAACACGACTCTTTAAAAGAAGTGTACTATGTAGGGCTGGGGAGAGATGGCTCGGTGGATTCACTTCTAAGTGCAAAGGCCTGCGTTCAGATCCCCAGCACCCATGCAAATGCCAGGCATAGTGGCATGTGTCTGCGTCCCAGCGAGACAGGTCCCCAGAGCTTGTCGGCCAGTCAGACTAGCTGCTTCAGTGACCTCCAGGTTCAGTGAGAGACCCTGTCTCTGAAAACAAGGTTGAGAGCTGTTGAGGAAGACATACAGTGTCAACTTTTGTCATCTACGTGTGCAGGTGAGTGTGTGTGCTTCCACACACACAGACACACACACGGCCATGATTATGGAATATTTCAATAGATATTACTAAAATGCATTATTATGAAGTACAGCTTGGACAAATTAAATGACAAAAGCAAGTTGGCAGGAATAAAGGTTTCACGCACACAAATAAGAAGTCAGAGAGAGTGAGCGTTCAGAATGGGACATTTATTTCCTTCACAGATCCACTGGGAGGTTGGGCTGCTTCCTTGTCATTCTGCAAGGTCAGAGCCCTGTCCTGGCTGAGCTGGGATTGGATTTGAGGCACCTTGTCCCTTTGATCTCTCTTTGGTGCTGCTTTGAGTGCTCCACAAAGATCCACACCCCAGCTGGGGAGCCATGGGAGGAAGGGGGAGGGAACAGAGAGAAACTTCCAGGCAGAATAAAGGTTCTGTTCCAATGATCCAGCTGACCCTTGACCCCCATTACCACGGGTAATCAAAAACTGGCTGCATGCATCACGCTTTAAATAAAAACACCATTTACCTGGCCAGAGGACGTGCAGACAGGTAATTGCATGGGGTGCTGGTCCAATTACACTTGGGGAGAGGCACTTTTCTGTGTGTGCTGGCAGAACTACAGCCCTCGGCATGCTGCCGCACATCTGTGAGGCTCCACAGGAATGGCCTGTTTCTCTCAGGACACAAGGGTGGTGATTAGTCCCTGCTTTTGACACTGGAAGGAACCCAGCAGAGGCTGTCAGGGGGACCAGACCCCCATAGGGCTCCAGTTCAATATGAAGCCCTATATGTGTTTACAAAGCAGGGTGTTGTTAAACCCCACAGAGAAGCCTAATATGGGGTGTGACAGCTCATGCCTTTGTTTCCTGGCTGCGTTTTTTTTTTTTTTTTTTTTTTTGAGCCTTTGAGGTCTCCCACTAGGCAGTTTCCACCTGGCATGTGATTTAAGTGTCTCCTAGTCATGTTAGGGAAAGGAGCTTTTCCCCAGTATCGTTCAGCAGCGGATGTCACCTGAGATGTTTTCTGAAGGGGTACTGGGGACCTCAGAGCTGAATGGGTAACCCTCTGTGTGAGGTGGATGCTCAAGTCTCTGAAGGCACGTGGGGTTAATAAGCCAGAGAAGGGGTGGGAACACAAATCCAGAGTCAGCTGCTGGCCATCCTGAAGACAATGAACAGCTGTTTCTCACAGCTGGGTGTGGAGTATCAGCTCTTCTCAAATTGTGTCCTGTGGTATGAACAGCAGCACCGAAACAAGGGAGAATGTTGCCCGACTCCACTCATCTGGACAGCACATACTTTGAGAGCCATAAATTTGGTCCTTCAAAGAGCACAGAGAGATATGCGTGATGACGGGGCCCTGGCTCCTGCACAGAGCACAGGGGATGTGTCTTATAGTCACCATGGATTCTACTCACGGGAACACCAGAAGCCTTGCATGTCACTCTGGTTTGTGATTCCATCTTGAATACCCATGCTCAGCGTCTGCATGTGGGATTAGGGACGCCCTGCAATTGAACCCCGAGCTCCCAGAGATAATGTAGCCCATTGTCGCTCCCAACACAGCTACCTACAGGGACGAAGGAGCCATGGCAAGGGAGCAGCAATGCCAGGACTCTGACCGTGCCCTTCCACCTGTGAACCTTGAGCACGGGCTCCTGGGGTCCCCTCGCCGTCTGTGTCCCGTTCACTTGGCTGTATTAGAGTGCTTTACCTTTAAAGGCAGGCTATATGAACTGCAATTTGCCCAAAGAGTATGGAGCAATTTATCTTTCTTGTTGATTTCTTATTTGAGGAAATAAGAATCCTTCGTTCTTATTTGAGCTGGGGAAATGGCCTCAGAAAGCAAGTTCGCTCTGAAATGTTCTGGTTGGTTTTTTTTGATGACTGCAGCCGTCAGAGCTGCATGCTGTGGACAAGCCCTGTTGTGATCTTAGAAGAATTTCTTAGTGTTCTGATAGGTTCACATACCGCGCAGCTCACCCTTTCATTTTTATTATTTTATCAGAGTTTTTTTTTTTTTTTTGATGGCATCTCATGTGTTTCAAGTTGACTTCAAAGTCCCACTGTAGCCGAGAATGACCCTGATGTCATCTCCGGCCTCCCTCCTTGAGTGCTGGGGCTACAGATGCACGATACCTCATGCAAGCATTTGCACCATGGACACATACACACCATGAACACACTCAAACACACTTGGACACACACATACGTTATAGTGAGTCCCAATAAATCAGAGGGGATGCTGACGCAAGAGACTGGTCGCTTCCTCACGTGCTGCAGAGGAGGCGCTGGAGGCCCTTGTGAGACATGGCTACAGCAAGGCTCTGTGTTTTCTGGGTACTAAACCTGGCCCTGCGGCATCGTTCCTACCCCAACTTCACATTCCCGGGGCTTCTTATACCTGTAGTGACTTGCATGGCTCAAGCAAGAGGTCATGGGAATTCACTCCGTCTGATCCTTCCAAAGTCCAGAGGAAACATCCCCCTCCTAATCTAGCTGAGAACCAGGCTGAAGCTTCCAATCACCTGGAAACAACTGGTGTCAAAATGGAGCGAATCTGTGGCTGTCGTTGAGTTTCCAAGTCATGATCAATCAGCCTGCAGGAGCCCACAGCCAGGAGGGCTTCTGGCCGGCCATGTCTTAGGACCTTTTCTTTTGACTGGACCCTTTTCTGCGTCTCAGGTTGCACCTAGAGAAACTGTTGTTTGAAGGCCAGTAGAGCAAACACTGTTTTACCACTGCCATGGTCAGAGAGAGTGGAGGAAGAAGCTCCTCTGGAGGGAGATCATTCTGGTGCAATATTCTAAGATAAAAATGATTGCAAACATAACCATACTGAGCGACTTCACAGCCGTTTATCTGAAAATGGCACTCCAGGGATGACGGGATGCTCCCCGCTCCTACTCCCTGCCATGGCCATCTACAGCGGAAGTACTCACACTGAGCCTTGAGGATGCTCGTGTCGGGTCCATCTCCAGGAAGACCAACACCCTGGCTCTCACTCAGCCCCAGAACAGACTCATCTATTGACTCGAATGTTGCACTGGCACTTTCAGGGCCTCTTGGGTTTCCAGATCAATAGTTACGGTCCCCGGAGAGGAGGCGTTTGAAGTCTCTGCTTCCTGTTTTCTAAGTGTTGCCACTGCCGCGTTAAGTAAAGCACAGAAAACAACTTACTTCCTTTTTCTGAGGCAACCCGAGCCTCATCTCCACTGGAGTGTCCTCCAGGCTTCTCCAGATGCTTTATTTGCTTTCTTCAGAGAGACATGGAGTTGACTCAGCCGCCAGCTTCTGGGGCACCTTCTTGTTCTCTTTCCTCCTCTTTGCTGAGGTGTGTGGGGTGTGGACGTAGGGCGTCTTTCTGCGCTGAGACTGCTTGTGCATCAGGCACCAATCGAGAGTGACAAGATACCTCCCTGGCACAGTAGCAACTTCCCCAGAAGATGAGGGGGGAGGGGAAAGAGAGCGAGCAAGCAAGTGAGCCAGCTTCTAGGCTCCCCTCACCTCCATGGACCTGTGGCTGTATCTCTCAGGACTGGCCTGGGCCACCTGGCTTTAGAGCAGAGATTCACTGGCTGAGAACTCACCATCCTTCATAAAGGTACGTGGGTGTTAAAGGGCACCAACACATAGAAGCTGCTCGCGGTGTTTTTAAACAGCGATCTCCTTTGCCTCCGGTGTGCTTACCTCCACGGTTGCATCTCTCAACATGTTTATTGCAACTCATAATGGTTGTCAGAAGCCGGTCCCATGAAAAAGACAAATAAGGGGGCCGGAGAGATTTCTCTGCAGTTAAGAGCAGTGCTACTCCCGCAGAAGACCTGTGTTGGATTCCCAGGACCAAGAGGGAGGATACTAGCCACCCGTGACTCCGGTTTCAAGTGATACAATGCCCTCTTTATCCTCCTTGGAAATCAGGCACATACATGGCACACATATGTACATACAGGCAAAATACTCATATGCATGAAGTAAAGTGATCTACAATTTTAAAGATTAATAAACAAACACATTGTTTTATTAGCTGGTCTTCGCCAAAAGTGGCCTAATTAAACCAAAGATACGAATTGGTTAGAAACATATATTAGCCCAAGAGTTTGTAAAGTACACCCATCTACACACACCTCACACCCCCACAGCCACCCCTAAGTATCCAAGTATTTGATAGTAACGATATTACAGGTATTCCCATCAGCCACCCAGCAGAATCATTTTTCAGTGAGTTTTCAAGGGTTAACAAACCATAAATTTATACACAGGCCTGGCTTCCCAGACTTCCAGATGGCTAAGAGTTGGAGGGAATCTCAGATAAGCCTGGGAAGCAGGTCTGAGGATAACAAACCTCTCCTCTCCTTAGAGAAAGTGCATCGTTTAAGGCCAAGATGCTAACTCTAACTGCTGACCAAGCAAAGGACAGGATATGACTGAGAGAGTTGCAGTGAGCTCCTAGGCAGGCAGAGTAAATGTTTGGACTGATTTAAAATAGTGATGTGGCCCCTAGCCACCCTACCCATTATCCCTGCATAGAGCAAGTTTGGGATCACAGGTGAATGCCAATCAGAGCGGGACCTTGAGTTCTGGAGCCATCTCAGGTTCTGCAAGGAGACTCCAAGACCAGGGTGTGAATCTGGTTTCCTTTGGCACTTGGCTGGGTAGCCAGGGGAGGGATGGCCACAAAGGAGGAGCCCCATGCTCTCAGGGTTACCCAAAAGGGCCCCAGTGTCTGCTGCACAGCTGCCTGGGGGAAATGAGCTCACGGTGAGGGGCCAGGGGTCACCAGCCAGAGACACCTTTCCCCTGGCAGAGGCCACAAACATTGTGTACACAGATCCAGGCCTGGAAAAGGAAGGTGAGAAGGCCTTGGCTTGATGTAGGGGCAAGCCAAGGGGGAGTGAGCTTGGGTGGTCAGTCACAGCTGCTTTTGAACAAAGGCCCGAGAGCCTATTGTGAGACAAGGCAAATACCCCAGAGAACAGAAGCCTGAGAAGATGCAAGGACAGGGATTATCTCTGGGGTCTCAGGACTCTGTCACCCTGGAGCATGGGAGTGGCATACAGCTGGTCTTGGGACAGAAGTGTCTATATTTCTCTGCAGGTCTACAGTGCAGGCCAGGCAATGGGTGACCACCCCAGGCAGGGCCTTGAGTGTCTCCTTCACACCGGATGACGTTTGTGATGGTCTCCAGCTCACAGCCACACTGAAGCACGTCCGTGTGTGGCAGTAAGGCAGATTCCCTTCCAATATAAGGAAACTCAGAAGAAAGTAAAATGAGCTAGAATTAAAGAAAACTATTAGTGGGATATGAATTTTTTCAGTTGTTCTGGCTTTGGAGCTCCAGACAGGAGCGTCATTGCAAGTTTCAGGGCATTCTGGTCTATAAATCAGCCTATGGTACAGAAATTGGCTGGTCAGAGCCAGTCAGTGGGACACATGGCTGCATGGGCTTTTAATTTTGACTCTATCTATTAACTTGCTTTTATTTTAATGAATTAGTCTTTTACGGAAGTAATTGCAGACTTGTGAGAAATGAGCAGACTCCCTTGTGTGCTTCATCCCGTTTCCCTGCTGGCCGTGGTAGAGACTGTCCTAGCGTGTCAAGGGCCTGCTGGTGGCCAACTGACTCTACTCTGCCGTTCTCCCCACCTCAGTAACCATCCTTCCGTCCCCTTGCCCCACAGTTGACCACTTTAGGAATGTTTTATACCGGGGTGGAGGGATGACCCAGCAGGTAGAGGTACTTGCTGCCAAACTTGATAATATGATTTTGGTACCCGGGACCCCCATGGAAGAAGGAGATTTTCCTCTGGCCTCCACATTTATAATGTGGCCTGCTCATACCCACAGACCTGCACATATGCACACAAGATAAACAAGTGCACCGCAAGTGAATGCATTTAACTTCCAATTCTACTTCATAAAAAATTTTAAAAGAATATTTTATAAAGAAGATTGCATAGTAAGTAGCCTCATTCTCTGGAGATTCACCCAACTTATTATTTCATCCTCTTATTTTTTTTATTTCCGCTTTAGATTTGTTTTGGTGTGTGCGTTCCTCGTGTGCAGGTGTTGGAGCTGGGGGAAGTGCCATGTTCATGCTTAGAACTTGCCAAGTAGATTAGGATAGTTTATCAGCGAGCCTCGGGGACGCTCTTGCCTTTGCCTCTCTGATGATAGGGTTGTAAGTGTGTATCACCATGCCCATCTTTCTTCAGCTGGGGTCTGGAATCCTCATGCTTGCCTGCCAGGTACTTAACCAACTGTGATACCTCCCAGACTCCAGTCTGTGTCTTCTTATTGCTGAGTAAGATTCTGTGACACAGATATGCACAGTTAGCTTAGACATGTGTCTGAGGAAGATCAAATGGGCTACTGTCTCGGGCTATGCAGAATGGAGCTGGGCTGAACGTGTGTGGTTCAGGCTTTGGTGAGAGCCTGCTTTCTTTTCTTTGGGAAGCAGTAGTGTTGTGTAAGACAAGGTAGCTGACTGCACGTTTGTAACAACCACACGGTTTTCTAGAACGCTCATGAGCTGGCTGCCACAAGTACACCTTTAGAGACCTGTCTGCTATGCTTTTCACTAATTTTCTACCTGGATTAATAATTGATTTTTTTCACAGTTAAGTTTTCTTGGCTCTTTATATATTCTAGACATGAGTCCTTTGGTAGCTCTGTTAATTGCCGCTATTTTCCCCATGTATGTGGCTCTGCTTTTCTTCTCCTTTTATAAGCAGAGGCAGTTACAGAACAAAGAATCTTCATTTTGTTGAGGTCTAACCTAGCAAAGGTCTAATCTTGTCTCATAGTTCCTGCTTGTGTGAGTGACTCCCATGTTAGATCTGCAGGGTTTCCCCTGGTCCCTTTCCCTCCAGTGTTTAAAAGTTTCACAATGTGTGCTTGAGCTCACTTTCCAGTTTGAGTTCATTTTTGTCTAGCTAAGAAAGCTCAGACTGCAACTTCTCTTTCTGCTTTTGTGCACAAGAATTGATTCCTCATTCCAAAGAGCTGATACCTCAGTACCATGCATGGCAAAGCTAGGCTTTCTGCACCGAATTACCTTGAACCTTTGTCAAAAATCACCTGGGGTGTGGGGGCAGCAGGGAGACAGAGGCAGGTGGATTGCTGTGACTTGAAGCCAGTCTCTTCTACACACTGAGACCTTGTCTTAGCTGTTTCTACTTTGTGTTAGGGTGACATGTCATTGACCAGTGCATCTCTCCTGAAAGCACAGCCTTGGTTGCCATGGCTTTGCAATGAGTTTTCAAACCATGGCAGTCAGTGTTTTCCTCTTTTATTGTCATTTTAGATGTTAAGAAATTCTTAATTGGATTATATAATACCTGATCTACACCTTTATACCAATTAGGGGAATACCGGAAATTTTTACTAGGTTGAATCTTCTAATCCAGGGACCCAATAAGTCTTTTTATTATTTATATTTCTTTGAGTCATTTTGTCAATGTTCTGTAAGATGCAATCTCTAAGGCCTTGGCATGCTTTGTTAGAGTTTAATGTGAGTAGTTTTGAGTATAAATGACATTGTAATTTGAATTTTGATGGAATTCACAGGTAGCATGGAAATTTAATTAATGTTTGTATGTTGATCTTGTGCCTGTGGAACTTCTTATTCTGAAGAGGTTTTTTTTTGCTTGTTTGTTTGTTTAATTTTTTAGGAATTTATACCTAAACAGCTGTGCGAGCTGCCAATGGGTGCACTTTTATTTCTTCCTTTGCTGTCTGTGTGTCTTTCTGTTGCCTGTATTTTGTATTATTTTTTTTCCCACTTTAGTTCACTGGCTAAAGCTTGAGAAGTATTGATTCTGAGCAATGGACACCTCCTTCTCCCTTGCTAGTTCATCTTGCTGGCTAATGTTTGCTTTGTAGCGTTACAAATGACACTGGTCACACTGGGATGAGGAGATCTTTCCTTCCAGTAATGGATCTTGGCTATAACTATGTGGCCTCCTCCTTTACTCTGTTAATGTGGTAGAGCACATGGACTATATCTCAAACCCTTGGTCGTGGTGTGTGATTTTTTTAATGTCTTAGTATTTCAATAATAATGCTTTGTCAAGGGTTTGTGTCTAGATTCACGAAGGGTGTTGTTTTCTGCTTGACTCTCTTCATACTATAGAAGTCAGGATGGTATCTGGGTACTGAAAACACTCTCTTTTGTTCAGTTTTCAGATAGAGCTGGTATTAATTTCACTGTGAAATTAATTCTCTACACCAGCACCTAGAGGCTTTTTATTTGTGAGTTTTGAAATTACAGATTCAATTTGATGATAGTTAGAGCGCTGTTCTTAGTATTGATTTCGGATGAGGTGGATTGTGGCAGTTTATGGCTTTTGGAGAACTCGTTCATTTTATGCACATTATTGAGTGTGTGGGGGTTGAATGATTCCTTTGTGAGCCCTTTGAAGTCTGTGGGGTCTGTAGTGATAGCCCCTGGTTTATTTCTGATATTGATAGTTTGTGTCTTGTCTGATTTTTTTTCCTTTGTCTGTCTTTGAAGAAATTCTAAATCAATTTTATTAAACTTGTCTAAGAACAAGCTTTCTGTTTCATCGATTTTTTTCCTCTGTTATTTTTGCTTCAGTTTTATTGATTTCTTCCTCAACCATTATTATTTTCTTCCTTCTGCTTTAGGATTATTATAGTGTGTGTGTGTGTGTATGTGTGTGTGTGTGTGTGGTGTGTGTGTGTGGCGCTAGATTGCAGAAGGAACGTGTCACTTCCCCCTCAAGCCCTCTTTCTAATGCTAACATTCCACACTGCAAGCTTCCCCTCAGTGTTCTCTAAGGTGTGCTCCACTACCTTTGTGCTTTTTCTCAGCAATGTGCTTTCTGAGACAGCTTCTTTGGCCCATAGGTTTCATTTAGTTTCCAAGCATTTGGAGTTTTTCCAGTTTCCTTTCTCTTATTGATTTCTAGTGTTATTTGATATTGTTTAAGAACACACTTGGTCTTATTTTAATTCTTCAAATCTGCTTAGGCTGCTTCATGACTTAGAATGCAGCCTCTCTTTGGCTACCTGTTTAGATCTATTGAAGATGCAGAGGCCACACAGGAGGTAGCACAGAAAACATTTGGTAGAAGAATAACTAGCTCTTCAAGAGTCTCTGTGAGACACAGTAGTATCCCCACAGATGATGAAGAGCGTACCAAGAAAGAAGAAATGTGGGGGTGAAACTGGACACTGGGGTAGCGGATCTGGACACCGGGGTAGTGGAGCTGGATATTGGGGCAGCGGAGCTCTTGGCTCCTGTCACCTGACCACGACTTGTAGGGAGTTGCCAGGCACACAGTGGGTAACCTTCCAGCATGTAAGCTGGAGACAGTCCACTCCCAGCTAGAGACAGAGGTGTGTGCTGAGAGCCTGGGTGTGGGGCATATGGGTCTTTTGAGCTCACAGGTCACAGCTGAGAACAGGGGTGTGTTCCACAGATGTGCTAGTCAGAGACAGACTGCCCAGATGGCAGGTGTTTCTGAGATGCTAGACCTCAGGAGGCTGCTGAAGCTGAGCCCCGAGTCTGTGCTGTGGGTATTGTGGACAGGTTGCTTCTCGGACGAGGCTGTCCTGGGGCTGAGGACGTGTGTTTAGAGTCCTGTGGCTAGGACAGTTCCATGGCCTACCCTGTGCCCACACCCAAGGCCCTCAACTTGGAATGTTCAGGAAACTTCTTTCTCTTGAAGTACCCCTCCAACATGCCCTGCTGGGTAGAATTGCACTGTTTCCCAGACAGCGCACAGCAAAGGGTGTGTGGGGTGCTGAGTGACGATACGTTTGTAATTGACACAATTATAATAGGTGTGCAGCAGCATCTGCTCTTCTATATGGTGAACTTCCTTCCAACAGCACAGGTCTCTGCTTCTGCCTCACAAGAAGTGAGCATCTGTCTTGCTGAGGAAGCTCTTACCTGTCTTCGGGGTGAGAAGACAGAGGTGCTGTCTGCTGCCAAGACCCTGCCCGTCACTCTACTAACTCAGCAAGGGTCTCACTGAATATTTTCCTCACTGAAGACCAAGCTGTAAAGTTATGCGCCTGCATCTCATGTATGAAACTCAAAAATTAAAAGCAAAGCCAAGAAATGCAGCCTGGTCAAACAGAGATAAAGATATTTGTGCATAGTGTCCAAAGTCATTCCAGTGGCTTCCCAAATGAGTAACTGCCAGTGAGCTACAGTTCGGAGATTCGGCTTTGTTCATCACCGGCCATTCCACAGCTTCCTCTCCATTGCTTTTTGCTTCTTGGAGCCTCTGCTAATTCTGAAGACTCTGAGGAGTCCCTCTTCTGATGCTGCAGACAGCCTTTGTGAGGGGGGAGGGGCACAAATCTGTGGCTCCCCACTTGGGCACTGGAGTCAGGCCCCTTGCTTTTGCACCTAGCGATTTTCTCATACAGAGGTACCAATATTTAGCAGCCTGACAATTCTTCAACTGCTAGGGACACCATGGCTTGGCAGTTTCACAAGTCTCCATGTGCCAGAGAGCTCGCCTTGTGGGTGTGTCGCCGTTCCCTGTAGTTGTCAAGCCAGTTTTGCCTTTGACAACCAAGTGCTACCACATCTGGCCCTTACTCTACTATTCTGAGATCACCTCTGCCTTGTGATGGTAGAATTACTCTTCCTAACGACATCACCCACAGTTCTCCCTGTCCACACAGTTTTGGGAAGATGTGGGTGCTCCCCTGGACATCTCAGAGCTCCACCCAGGAGCACTTATGAATCTTCATGAGAAGTGTAGTTGACCTAGGCCTTTGAATTCCCTTACCCTTGTCATGGGAGGGAAGCCCTGATGCTCTAACTTCATGAGCTGGAGGCCACTGTCACATCCAGATCTCTGCCTCCCGGCCTAGGACACAGTTAAAGGTATATCTAGCAATTTAGGCACATTAAACCCAAGAATCTCAGGGACAATCATCTGTGTCAATGAACTCTTGGGATCACTGCTGGTGGTCCCTGCCCTCTCTCATGGAAACCCTCAGGCCCATTTGCATATGGTGCTTAGTGTCTGCTGGTAGGTGATACAGGCATGGGTTCCATGGTTGTCCACCTATTTCTTCCTGGGTTATATTGGGTGCTTGATCCCAGCCACCCTGCTCACGAGTCTCGGCGCATGAAGGATGGTCATGGTGAGTTCCAGGAAGGCTCAGCTATCTCTTAGAAGGTTTCTGCCCCAGGCGAGGGTCTCTCAGGGATCCCCAGCTGAGGACAGTAACTCTGCTAAGAGAGGGAGACACAGGAGGGTTCAGAGCAGCTGACTCCATCCAGTTCTTTCTTGTGAGTCTGAGATGTCCTCGTTCCAAGTTCCAGGATTCCCACTAACACTCCTCGCCCCCGCCGATTCTCACATGAAAAGCTCGGCAAGACTTTGAACTCATCAACTTGCACCAGTAAATTCTGCTTGATTTTCAGCTATGTCAGCCCCACAGCTCCAAGAAACAAGAAATTCTTCAGGGCTGTCACGGAAGCTGTCTGACTTTCAGAGCATGACTTGAGCTGTGAGTTAATGGAACTGAGATTGTCATTTTCTCTGTGTAAGCACTCAAGGCCTCTTAGGAAAATCCATTTAACACCGCAGTCCTTACACGCGCCTCCACTGCCGTGTGCACAACCACGCCACTCCAGCTCCCAGGCCACCTGCTCTGGTCGTCACTTTATCTCAATTGACCCCAGTTGACAGCTTGATTAATTTTGATGCCATGGCATGCCAGGGGTTTCAAGACTCAAATTTCTCATTGGAAAAGAACTTAGCCATCATAAAGTCCATCCCAATATCCCATAGGAATCTATCCTTGGGACCGTGTATCCATGATCAAGTCTGGACATTCTGTAACTAATCAGAAGATTA
Organism: Microtus ochrogaster; assembly: GCF_000317375.1. Lineage (NCBI taxonomy): Eukaryota > Metazoa > Chordata > Mammalia > Rodentia > Cricetidae > Microtus > Microtus ochrogaster. The sequence goes on along the minus strand of NC_022033.1, from coordinate 4,077,849 downwards.
CAATCACCCTGGAAGTCATCTTGGGGAGTGTGACATAATAATGTGACAATCAGAGAACAGCTCTTAGTTGTCAAGGGGCTCTAGGCAGTACCCTGAAAAGGCACATGTGGGTGGTGGGCTTCTGACCTCTGGGGAAGCTGTGCTTTAGACTATCAGAGAGGGGTGCAGTCCCCTGATTTGAGCAGATAGGGTTAGTCTGGGAGCTGGAGGAATAGTGAGCAATGCATCTGGAAAGCGATCACAGCAAGTAGGTTTCACAACTACATCAGTGTTGTGGTTGTTGTAGGTATCAGGTACAGTCAGGTACAGCACTGTGTGGATTCAAACAACTATGGATCGAACATATTTGAAAAGGAGGTAACTCAGGAAAAAGAGGAAGTCCTTTGGGCACAGTGCCTAATAGTCAAGCACTAAGACATGACTTGGGATCCCCAGCTATAATTGGACATTTCCTGTCTCGACTGCCTGCTCCCAAATAACCGACACAGAGGCTTAATATTAATTACAAATGTTTGGCCAATAGCTCAGACTTGTTACCAGCTAACTCTTACAGCTAGATTAATCCATATTTCTATTTATGCTCTGCCACGTGGTGGTACCTTTATTAGCATGGCATGTTCATTTCCTGCTCCCTGTGTCTGCCTGGTGACTCCTCACTCTGCCTTTCTTCCCATCATCCTTAGTCTGGTTTCCTCACCTATGCTTCCTGCCTGGATACTGGCCAATCATCATTTTATTGAATCAATTCAAGTGACAGATCTTTACAGTATACAAGAGGATTAATCCTACAGCACCCTTTGTATAAAGTCTGACACAGCAGTTTGTGCCTATAATTCCAGCCCTGGGGAAGCAGGGATAGACAGATCTCTGGAGTTCACTGGCCAGCCAGCCTAGCAAATTCATGAGCTCCAGGTCCAATGAAAGACCTGGCTTCAAAAAACAAGGTGGAGAGTGACATGGAGTGATGACAGCCAACTGCAGTCTATGGAGTCCATGTTTGCTCACATATGACTGCTCACATATGTGTGTGCACATACACCAGGCATGCATGAAGAAAGTAAGAACTGGGTCAGCAAAGACTTCTTCTTTCATGTCACCCTCAAACAAGACAGTGCAACATCCATTTACATAGTGACTACTTATGCTAGGTACTGCAGGTCTTTTAGCTATGACCTAAAGGTAGCAAAGGATGTACATGGCTTTTATGCAAAGTGATATGTAGTCTACATGTGGGACCTGAGCATCCAATCCCTGTACACACTGGGGATGATTTGGTCTGCATGTGTAAAACTTGCCACAGTGAGTGAGCATCACTGATTCTTTGTCAAAGTGTGGAAACCTCTATTTTTAATTTTTGTGCATATGTGTGGTGCCTCATGCATGCGCATGCACATGTATATGTGTGAATGCATGCACATAAGCTATCATGTGGACGTGAAGACCTGAGGTGGACATTAGGTGTCTCTCTTTGGTTACTCTCTGCTTTTATATTTTGAGACAGTCTCTCACTGAACTGGAGTCTCATCACTTTTGGTAGACCAGTTGGCCAATGACCTTCAGGGATCTACTACTTATCCCAATCACCCTGATCCTTAAAGTTGGGGTTACAGGAACACCTTACCATGCTCAATTTTAATATGTGATTTTTGGGAACCCAACTCAGGTTTTCATGTTTGTACAGCATGCTTGACTGGCTGAGTCAGGTCCACAGCCTGCCCCCTCTCTGTGTCACTATGTTTATTTTCTGCACATGGACTTAAAACTGTATCAAATCATACTCTAATGCCTTTACCATCAAATAGAATTCAAAAACTCAAAAGTAAATGCTTTACCCATACTTTTACTTCTTCCATCGTTGTTTATTTGTTTATGCAATTCTAGGGTGTTTCCCCCTTTCCTTTATTACTCATTCCTTCTTTTGAAGAGCTAGCCCAGTGGTTCTCAACTTTCCTAATGCTGCATCTCTTTAATACAGTTCCTCATGTTGTGGTGACCCCTCAGCCATAAAATTATTTTTTTTGCTGCTTCATAACTGTAATTTTTCTACTGTTATGATATTCAGGATATCTGATATGCAATGCAACAGGTTGGTCGTGACCACAGGTTGAGAACCACTGCTTTAGCTTGTTCCTTTATTTGAGGCCATCTTGATTTCTTCTTCGTGTGTGGAAGAGTCACTGAATATAGGGATAGAGTTGGTTGTCTCTTCCTTTCACCCTGTGGAAAATGTCTCACTCTTCCTGCTGGCCTCTGAAGTCTGAAGAACTGCTGACTGGCCCTGTCCCCTCCCCTGCTATCCATGGTAAAGGTGCTTCAGTTTGGTCAAATTTCTCCATCTTTAGTGGCAGAAGTTTGATGCTGGCATTCTTTGGGTTAGGGTTAGAGTAGGGCTAGGGTTCGGATTAGGGGCTAGTTGTTATTCTTAGGCTTAGGTTTAGATTTGGGCTAATGTTTGTATAAAATGTCAGGCTAGTGTCCGCTTTACTTTTTGTAGATATAGATTTAGGCCTTTGCTGTATTGGAGTTTTCATTATTCTTTCTTGAAAACTTTTTTTTTTAATTTTGTATTTTGAGAGATGATCTTGCCCTATAGCCCAGGCTAATGTTGAACCTGCAATCTTCCTGCCTCAACCTCCTACATGCTAGGATTACTGGAATTCACAAACAAGTCATTCGTCATTTTGTAGGTGTGTCTTTTTATGTGTGTGATGTTTATGTATCTGCACATGTTTACATGTATGACCACAGATGATCACATGCCAAGGAGTGCCTGTGGAGGTCAGAGGGCAACCTTGTTTAGGTGGTGTCTGTTCTGTTCTTTGTTGCACTGGCCGGACAAACAGGCTCTCAACCTTGCTGCAATTCCCCTGCCTCTGCTCCCACCTTGCCATGAAGGTGCTAAGACAGCAGATGTGTGGCCACACCAGCTTCACACGAGTTCTTTGGTGTCATAGTCAGGTCCTGATTGCATGGCAAGGACGTTCATCTGCTCAGCCACCTTCAGACATCTTCATAGTTTGTAAGTCCCACTTTCCTTTTCCTGTCTTTCCAGAATTCTGATGTCACAGATGTCAGATCCTTTCTGGTCTCCTGGGCCCTGGCCCTCCTGTCTCTACTTCCTTACGTGTTTCTTCATGTTGTCTAAAGAGCTTTGCCTTGATTATCTTGTTTCCAGCTCTCTAGTTCTTCTTTTGTTTGCTACTGAGCTCTAAAACTTTTGGTTATCTTGGGTTTTTTTTCTGTCCTTCTAAAGATGACTGTTTTAAAAATCTTTGATTTCTTTGCCTGTCTTCCCATTTCCATGTGCTCAGGATTTATTCCCAAGTGTTACTCAAAGAAGTGCAGTTAGACCAGATAATCGATGGTCAGATAGCTGATGTCACTGAAGCAGTGCAGTTAGACCAGATAATCAATGGCCAGATAGCTGATGTC
>NC_022033.1:4072306-4074317 GCF_000317375.1 Microtus ochrogaster | reverse complement strand
GCTGAAGCAGTGCAGTTAGACCAGATAATCAATGGCCGGAGAGCTGATGTCTCTCATCTTTGGCGTTGTCTCTTTAGCTCTCTGTTCCCACTCACTTTGAGGTACTCCTGGGTGTTGATATGACTTGTGATCTGGGGGTGGGTTGGTAAATTCTATTGTAAGAGCCTGGGCCCATTGAGCCCTCTGCTACAGCTGGTGTGACTGTCTCTCTCCATTATTGACTTGGTCAGGTCATGAAACACCTGAGCTCTTAGGAGAGGTCCTCTGGACACGTCTGTGGATGTATTTCTAGCGCGGATTAGCTGAGTGGACATGGGAAACTCTGTCCTGTGGGCTGTAGGCCCAGACAGAAGTGAAAAGGAGGGAGTGTTGGTGCAACCAGCTTCTGTATTGGTGGAGATGTAGGATCTCAGCCACACAGTCCCAGTGTCGTGACTCCCACTCCCTCGTGCCCCGCCCCCCCGCTGTGATGGACAATACTGTGGATCTCAGCCATAGAGTCCCTTGTGCCTCCCCCTGCTATGATGGATAGTACTGTATTTCACCTAGCCACATCAAGCCTTTCTCTCAATATGTTGCTTTCAGTGGGGACCTTAGTCACAGCAATAAGGACAATGATAACTCCTGACTTCCTTTGACCTGCAGGGGAAGGGGTGGCGGAGATGCAAGCTCCTTGATCAGCTTCTCTGTCCTCCTGCTGTGCCTTCATCCCTGCCTCCCTGTCTGAGACAGAAAGCCCTGTCTCGTCCCTGTCCCGTGCGACCTGCCCTCACAGTGCGAACACAGTGTAGCACACCTCCCCAGTGGAATTACCCTTGACAGTGGAAAGGAGTGGGCTCCTGAAGCACACGACAGTGTGGGCGAGTCTTCAGAGCATTGTGTCAGACGGCAGAGGCTGGGCTGAACAAGCTCTGTCACCCGCGCCTCCTGCATGATAGTCTAGAAAAGGCACACTTTGGGCCTAGAAACAGATATTTGGTCAGGGTTTGAGGGTTGGTCCATCATGGCAGGTAAGGCAGGGCAGCAGGCGAGAGCCACGGCTTGCTCACCTCTGGCTGAATCAAGAACAGAGAGAGATGAACGCTGACGTTCATCCAGCTTCCTCCTCTTTTCGCCTGTGCTCAGTCTGGACTGGTACTTCCTGTGTTCAGGGTATGTGTTCCCTCCGCAGTTAGTCCCCTGGAAAGACCCTCAGAGGTGCACCCAGAGATGTGTCTCCCCTAGGCGGTTCTGAATCCAGCCAAACTGACAGCCACCCGTGCAGCTAAGAGCACTCTACGCTGGGAGTGTCCAGCCCCAGCCTTAACTGTGAATGCAGCCCCAGACCAAACCTTTAACATCGTTCTAAGTGAGACTTGTTTGTTGTTTTAACTTGATTGCCCAGTTTCCAAGCATAGCCTCTGTAGGTGACAACATGGCCCAGAGTGGCCAAACATTTTTCTTCATCCAATCAAGGTGACAGTGGAATTAACCACCACAGGGGGTTAAGGCTTCTGGAACTCTGACTCACACAGGCTGCAGGGACTTGTTCCTATCTTCCTTTGAACTCAGCATGTTATCTGTTTGCTGGTTTCCTGGCAGATTATTGTAATTATATGAGACAATAGCCATCCCCAATACAGCGCTCTGAACTACATTATCTCCCGACCCTGCTTATAGCCCACGGCAACCGGGAGCAGCATCTTTTTATCTGGCATGTTCTAGGCTTCAGGGACGTGTGGACAGCCTCCAGTTGGCCGTGGGGTCTGTGAGGCTGTGTTCACTGGAGGAAGGAGAGCAGCCTGGGTGGTGGCTTTGGTCTTAGCACCCTCTTCCAGCAAGTAGAAAGGCTTAAGACCTGTGTTTCCCATTTACCACTCAGAAAAAACTATCCAGGTCTGAGACCTGCCCGCTCCCTTCCCTTGTCACTGAACACAGCACAGTCTCGAGATTCTCTCACTTCAGGCCATTTTGTACATGGATTGGTTCCCTCCCTTCCTTCCTTCCTTCCTTCCTTCCTTCCTTCCTTCCT
>NC_022033.1:4068416-4072206 GCF_000317375.1 Microtus ochrogaster | reverse complement strand
TCTCTTCTTTTCTCCCAAAGCCCCAGAGGTATAAAAGACTTACCCAGAAAAAATTGCAAATATTATCTAGCATCTACAAATGTAGTTTCTTTAACTTAGAGGGCTAAGCCTTAGGTCCAAGAATGTGGTTCAGTGGAAGAGTACTTGCCTAGCTTGTGTGAGGGCCTGAAATCCCCAGGACAAGATATATGTACATGTCTCAGACATGTGCGGCGTGTTCCTGGCTCGGGGTCATTGCATTGCTGTCGTCTGCATTTGGTTTCCGTCTTCCGTTTGTGTCTTCCCCCAAGTACTCATGTGTGTTCCTTTGTCAGATTTCCAGCAGGTTTATTTAGCTTTCTCAGTGAGACTCACCCAGCCCATTCCATGTAGAACTGCTGCCTTCAAGTCCTTCCTTCCCCGCTCACATTTCTACGTGAGACCTCACTCACCCCTTTCCCATGATGTCTTATTTTCCAACACGTTATAGAATTACTTTTAAAAAGCAATGTCTTGCTGCTTCACTAAACACGAGTCCCGTAGTAGTGGTGTCCCGTAGTGCCAAGCCCCTCATCCTTAGGGCTCCCTCTGCCCAGCAGAAACGGGATCCGCGACTGCCAATGCACAGGGCGGCGCTTCGCTCTCAGCGAACACCACCGCAGAATGGACGGATTTTTTGCAGGTGGAGGCTGCATTGGGAGAGTTGCCTGGTTTTTGTAAGTCACAGGCCTGTTCAATGTCCTTCTGAGTGTCACTTTATTGCCACTATATCAACTCACTGATCTGAGAAAGCAAGAGTCCTAAGTGGTGCCAACTGATGAGCCACAGCACGGCAGGCTCGGTGTGCCATAGGACCTAAGCCATCTCCATGCCGCCAGCTCCACCGTCCCGTTTGGTGTCATGTAGTCTCGCTGTCCCTCTCTCTTGCTTTCTTGAATTCTAGCAAAATGTTTGGCCTGAAATGGTGTCCAAAAGTATCCAAACAGGACTGAAGAGAGGCTCAGTGGTTAAGAGCACTGGCTGCTCTTCCAAAGGACCAAGATTGAATTCCCAGCACCCACATGGTAGTTCGCACCTGTCTGTAACCCTAGTTCCAGGGGATCTGATTCCCTCAGACAGACAGACAGACATGCAGGTAAAGCCACAATCTGTATTAAATAGATAAATATTTTTTTAAAAAAAATTATCCAAGCATTGGGCAGGGAGATGCTTGTCATACTAGCAGGAGGGCCTGAGTTTGATCTCCAACCGCATGTAAAAGCCAGGTGTGGTCACATGTGCTGAGCAGCTATTTCCAAGCTTGACTTCCGGCCTCCATGTGTGTGTCCTTACACTTGCACACACATGAACACACACACACCACCCCCAAAAAAGAAAAAAAGGATACAAGTGATTGAGTTGGATGGAGACAAAAAACCAAGGCAGGAAGCTCTCCTGATCTTAATGCTATCAGCAGAGCGTCCAAGGCCCTTGAGGAAGCAGGTGGGAATACTCAGGCTGCCGCACTGGCCTTGAGTTCCCACAGGCTGAAGGAACTCTGGCCAGGTTCATGCTGTGCAGAGACCTTGGATAGCCAAAGAAGATGCACACTGTTATCTGCACAGTCCAGCTGGGGGCTCTCAGACCTGAAGGTGCCTTCTAACATCCATTAGTTCGAGACCTGTTCTACCTGTTCTAGCAATGCATCCTGAGAAAGTGGATGTCAACTGGTAGTGAGGCCAAGATACCCTTAGTCTGAATGACCCTTAATGCTCTTCAGGAGCCTGTCCTCTTGCAAATCATCTGGATATTTCTGTCTAGCAAACAGCCCCAAACATATCAGAGTAGATTGCCCATCTCGTATTTGACCTGTGAATCGGTGGGGAAGAACAGAGAGGCTTCCCCAGAGAGCTTTATTTTGTGTCACGGGACTTGTGGGTATGTCTGCTGTGATTTCATGTGGCCACTTAGCACACAGTGCACTGGCCTGGGCTGGTTCTTCTGACTAAGGCAGGGCAGAATGCTTTCAGCATCTTCAGCCCCAGACACAGCATCATGGCGTTCGTGGCCCACCTAGCACTGAGGAGTGGTAAAGAACCCACCGTGTGTCTATGCCAGGAACAGCCAACCTATGAGGTGGGGATGGAGAAGGGGAGGTTGAGGCTGTTTGGGGCTGGCTACGAATAGTATATTTTTAATACCTTGCTTCCATCTGTTGAATTTCTCCAGGGTCCTTAAAACATTTTTTCACTGCATTTATTTGTGTGAGCATGTGTTTGAGAGGGGCAGTCTCTTGTGTCGAGCTCAGAGGACGGTCATGTCTCTCTTTCTACCAAATAGATCCTTGGAATCAAACTCAGGTCATCAGGCTTTGTTGACAACAGGAGCCTTAATCCACTGAGTTGTCTCACGGTCCCTGCCCTGTATCTTTGTCAATTCAACAGATGCAGTGAAGGCTTGTGTTTGATGCACACTGTGGCCTGAATACTTACGTACACTGGAGCAGTATTCAATGTGTGGGGTGGAAGTGGGGACCCCACTTAGGGAGCCTGGGACAACATCTCCTCCTTTCCTTTGGCTCCATGCTCACTGGCTGCTGACTCGGGCAGTGCCCAGTGGAAGTAGCTGTCTCCTTTTTGTGTGTAACCCATGGATGAACTCCAGGGAGCTCAGTTTGCACTGTTGTTGTGCAGAGTTTGGGAGTTCAGGGGACTTGGAGCTAAGAACTGTGTGGCTCCTTGCAAACAAAGGAGTACCAGCCTCGAGGTGGCTGTGGTAAAACCGAGTGTCCTGGCAACAGCTAAGTGCAAGGCAGGAACTCTGGGAGAGCACCAATTTAACTCTCACTGATCCCTAAGCCTCCAGAAACTTTCTGAGCTATGCAAGTCCATAAAGGCTGCACCAGTTACTTGTCTCTTTGAAGCAACAAAATGTCTGTCAAAAGAAACTTCAGGAAGGAAAGTTTGTCTTGGCTCAACTCCCCTGTACTTGAGGGTATACAGTCCATCGTGGCAGAAAAGTCACAACGGCGAGAGCTTGAGACATTTGGTCACACGACACCTACAGCCCGGAAGCAGCAAGAGAGGAATGCTGGTGCTCAAGTCTTTTGATTCAGTCCGGCACCCCATCCCTGGAGAACAGAGCCTCTCACCTTCAGGAGTGGGTCTTCCCACCACAATCCGTCCAGTGTAGATACTCTCCTATAGAGGTGCCCAGAGGTTCATCTTCTAGGAAATTCTGGATCTTGTCAAGTTGATGAGCAATCTGAATGAGCACGGGCCAAAGCTGGGATCTGAGCTTAGATTTTCTTCCTCAACTGGGCCCAGGACCCAGGCCCTGCCTGTGGCAAAGCCCACTGGACATCCAGGGTTTCTCCTCCAAACATCTGCAACCCATTGTCTGTCTTCACACGAGCCACGCCATTTGCACATGAGAACGAAGGAGTTGCTTTGTGCTTGGACTCACTCTCTTTCTGCGCATTGTGCCTTTGTAAACTCTCTCTTGGCCTGCCCAGTTATCTTAATTTGTTTAAGCAAAACATAATTTCATCACCAAACAGAATTAATTTAGGTGAAGCTGTAGTCTGACTAACAAGCAATTGAGCCTGACAGGTCCTGGGCATCCTTGGTTCTCATGTTCAGGGAATGGCATACAGAGCCAGGAAGCCCCACTGTTAGACAGACTCTTCCTGGTTCTTCTTGACCATGAGAAAAGTTTCAAAGGTCCTTTTTCTGTGGGAAAATTCACACATACACGTAATTTATTCCAAATTCACTGTGGGCCCTGGAAGGTCAAACACATGCAGAGGGAGAGTGAGAGAGGAGAGAGAGGA
>NC_022033.1:4062117-4068316 GCF_000317375.1 Microtus ochrogaster | reverse complement strand
AGAGAGAGAGAGAGAGAGAGAGAGAGAGAGAGAGAGAGAGAGAGAGAGAGAGAAGGGATGGAGAAGAGACTTCCTCGCATAAATGGCTCAGAGCGTGGTGGGGGCGCCGTTTATATGGAGTGGGCCTCCTTGAGGGCTGTGGACATTTAGACGGTAGCAGAGCTCTGGAGGAAGGGTGTTGTCATCTCAGAACCATGATTAGGATGGGAGGGAACCTCCTGGAAGAAGTGTAGCCAGAGGCCATCAGTGAATATCCACCTTCCCCCTTTTAATCTGCAGCGTCTCCCACAGAGCAAACCAGCTCGGTGCCAGACATACAAAGCCATTGCTACTACCGTGGGTGCTCAGAGAACGGAAGAACTGAGGGTGTCACAGGTTAGGGTTCAAATTAGAGAAGAAGTCACAAGCACATCCAGCAGCCCCTGACACACCCTTAGAGCAGTCTAGCTGGCTGTTGCTGTTTATTTTAATGGTTCCTCTACTGACAAAGCCCTGCAGTGTACACGCTGTTGCAGTAAGGATGGATGCCAGTTTATGCCTAGCTCTCCTAAACATTGCCTGTTAGATGATAACATTTTGAGGCCAGTTTTAGGCCAATTAAAAAGTGACTTGGGAAACGGCTGAGGCTGGGGAAGACTCCATCAGTGATATACTTATCGCAAAGGCCAGGGAGCTTGACCTTTGAATCCCTAGAACCTACATCTAAAACCAGGTGTGATGGTACATGTTGGAAAATGAGATCCCACTTCACAAAGGCAAAAACAATTGAAAACTGTGAAGGGAAGCCTAGGGAGTTTGGAGCTGGCGTGCTGAAGTCCGTCCTTCATGCAGTCCCTCCTGTGTTAGTGCGGTACATATGCCACAGCTGGTGAGCCTAGGCTGTGCCGCAGAGGTCCATGCTTACCTGAGAGCCCACTCTTCCCGTGGTATATATGGCTTTGTTTGTGTTTGCACATGTGTCTATGAGCATGTGGAGGCCAGGGGTTGATGTCAGGTGTATTTCTTGGTTTACTGCCCACCTTAAGTTTTGAGGCAAAGTCTCTCACCAAACCTATGTCTCACTGATTTGGTGACAGCCTGTCCAGTGAGCTCCAGGGATCCTCCTGCCCCCAGCCCTGGTGTTGGGATTACAGGTGGGCTCTGCCATGCCTTATTTTTGAGTGGTTTCTGGGAATCCAAACTCAGGTCTTTACGCTTTCCACAGCAAATGCCTTATCCACGGGGCCACCTCCACACTCTGGGTTTTGAGAGTGGTCAGCCTGGTACCCCTTGACAGTATCATACAGATGGTTTCACTGCTGCAAATGTCCTTTAGGCCATGTCTGTTCATTCTTTCCTCCCCTCCAACTGTGGCAGGCACAGATCCTATTTCCTACAGTTCTGTTTGTTCTAGAGTGTCTGCAGCAGGAAGCAGCCTGTTGAGCGTGGCTTCTTTCACTTAGCAGCATACACCGTTCCTTGTGCCTCTTCGTAGCCTGATGGCTCATTTCTTCTTATGGATGAATAATGCTCTATTGTCTGGCTGTGACAATGTCTGTTTATTCTTTCCCACACCGAAGGACATCTCAGGCGCTCCCCGCTTTTCACAGTGATGAATAACCAACGTTAATTATCTGGGTGCCAGTTTTTGTGTGAACATCAAGTTTCCAGCCCATTGTGGAAGGATGAGTTTTTGTCCCTGAAAGTCATGGTAGATGCTATGTAACATAAAAAGGGCGCATCCTGTTCACGCTCTTGGGTATGCCATTCCTTCTTAAAAGGGGTCTTCTGGCAAAAGTGGGATTTAAGCAGGAAGGAAAAGACATCAAAGCCGAGAGTGCTGACCCAGTGGCCGAGCCGGTGACTGGAGCACACACATGGGCTGGAATTAGCTAGTGTTGTTTTAGAAGCTACTACCTCTGCATCCAGTCCCTTCCAACACGCTTCCATCAGTGAGTTTCTCCGCTGCCTCTCTTGCATCTCACCTTGACTATGGATTCTGCAAATCCATCTGGGGTTTGTTTCATTGAGTTTCCTCTCTGCCCTGGCCCGCTGAGGGGGCTGCTTTTGCTACTGAAAGCTTTGGAAATCATCGTTCCTTTCTTCTACATGCCTTCTCTTGAACCACCTCTCCTCCATAAAGCCAAGTGTTTCTACTGGAGAACATGATCCTCGGTGGGTAGGACAAGGGTGTGAGTCCTGTTTTCTGTGTGACAGCCCTCAACATGACAACAGGGTGAACACTTGACACTGGGCCAGTTGGGATGACAAGGGACTCTGGATCCTGCTCCTCCTTCCTCTCAGTCACGGTCAGTCCAGCAGGGGTGGCACCACTGGTCCCTCCTTGGTTAAAATCAGCTGTGTCCCGTGTAACTTTGCCTGGGACAGGAGTGGCTGTCTCCCAAGAGGAGGGTATCATTTACTCGATCACAGCAGGGACCGGCTATAATTACAGATCAGGCTTGAGAAAGAGAGCTGTAGGGTGGCAGGTGGGTCTGCAGCATTTCAAAGAACTGAGCCAGCCTCCTACCCACGACAGGCAGTTCTGGCTGCGATTTTTGTTCTCCCTGGTAATGGGCTCGTGTTTGCTGGAGCCACCTGTCACTGGGCTTCAGCTCCCTGGGTACCTGCTGAGAGCCGCCCTTCAGCAGCAGGGATACAGCTCTGTGGGAGGACACGGGGTCTGCGGGCTATTCCCTAGCAGAGCACTCTGTGGGCTGCCTTCCTCTTCCCATCAGGACACTTGCTGCTCTGTGCAAACTGCCTGGCATGGGGTCCCACTTACCTCTCTCTCAACTCCCCATGAGGCAGGCTGAGGTGGGAAGCACTCCTCCCTTCCTTCTGGCTCTCCTCCCTTCTACTTCCTCCCCACCCACCCACTGAAACTATCAGAGAAGCATTAGTTAGTCGCTGGGTCTCTGCTCATTACACTTCCTTCCTTAGGATTAGGGCTCAGAACTCCAAGTCCGCCACAAGTACTCCAATAGGAGCCTCACACATCAACCCTTGGGCATCATTTCAGAACCAACCAGGCCAGCCTTGCCTGCTAGGCAGGAGGGGCTCCAGAGCCTGCTGCAGGACCCATGTGCCAGGTGACAGTGTCAGCCCAGGGCAATCCGAGGCAGCCAGCCCCAGATTTGAGGGTGTCCACCTTGGTTGTCCACAGTAGGACCTGTGGGGTGACGTACACTTGGCAGCCTCCTCCGCTTCAGCCTTCCTGCTCCTCTTGAGGGTATCATGGGATTACCTTCCCTTGGGAACTACACTAGCGACGCATCCCAGGAATGAGGGGGGACTGCTTGACTGAGGGACAGAGGAAGAGACGAGGGCGGGAAGAACCATTGGGTAATAGTTCAAAATATTATGCTTTGTTACTGAAAACACAAATGAATCAAACCCTTATCCGTGGTAGGCGCAGACAATGTTCTGTGTTCTTATGTCGACTGTTTCATCCAACCAGTCCTGGTGGCACACATCTGTAATCCCAATATCCAGAGTGCTGAGAGAGGGGGACGGTGGATTCCAGGCCAGCCTGGACTATGCAGCAAGACCTTAACTCAATATTAACAAAGGAAGGAAGGGAGAAAATGAATTAAGTTGGGCATGGTGGCACATGCCTGTCATCCCATGAGACCAAGGCGGGGTGGGATGGGGGGTTGCTATATATATATTCAAAGTCAGACTGAAGACCTTATCTCAAAACAAAACAGGACAAATTGAAAGGAAACTTGATGAGCTGATGAGCTTATTGGGGTCACAGTAGCATAGTGACTTAAAGGCAGCCACACCATCAAAAGCCCAACCACGCACGGGTGACACATGGGCGAGAGCCACCTCACTAGAGCTCACGCACAAGTTACAGGCAACTCCACCAAAGAGTCTCCTCTCCCAGCACCTGTCACCGTGCGCATAGCTTCAGAGTGCGCCCTGGTGACTTCACCAGTGTTGGGCGAGTTCTAATTGGTCTTAAGAATAAAAACCCAGAGTCAGATATCGGGTTAAATGCTGAAAGGTCAGAGAAGTAAAGCAGCCAGCCTCTAGAGAGACTTTCTACCTCTCCCGAATCCTCAGACCAAAGGGGGCAAGACCCTGTTTCCACGAATCTTCAGAATGAATGCCCTGAGCTCCTGTCTCCTCTGCCTTACAATCCTCTCTCCACCCAGCCATATCCCTCCTGTCTCCACCTCCCTAGTGCTGGGATTTAAGGTGTGTGACTCCCAAGTGTTGGGATTAAAGGTGTGAGCCACCACAGGCTGGCTCCATTTCTCTTTTAGACTGGAACAATCTAGTATAGCCCAGGGTAGCCTTGAACTCACAGAGATCTGTCTGCCTCTTTCCAAATGCTGGGATTAAAGGTGTGCACCACCGCTGCCTGACCTTTATGGATAACTAGGGGCTTGCTCACTCTGATCTTCAGGCAAGCTTTATTTGTTAGATTACAAACAAAATATCACCACACACACACAAGCCTTGAATCCAAGGAGCCTACTTCCTTCCTGCAGAAGAGAGTGTTTGAATTCAGAGAAATGAAGCCACATAGGGTCACTCCTGCTGGCCACAGTGTGTGAGGATTTCCCATCCTCCAAACCCTTGCAAAGATCTGCTATTTTCAGTGTATTGCCCTTACTGTGCCATGCTAGTGAGTTCGGGAAGTCATTTGACCAGTTTTTTGCTTCCAAACTTGTTTTGAGACAGGGTTATCCTGGATAGCTTAGACTAGCCTTAACCTTGGGGTCCTCTCATCTCAGCCTGGCCAATGCCTTTGTTCATATCGTTAATTTATTTATCTGCATATGTGTGGGCGTGTATTGTGACACGGTGCATGTATGGAGGTAAGGGGACCATTTATGGCAGTCAGTTCTATCCTTCCACACGTGTCCCAGGGATGAAATTCACGTTGTCAACCTCGGCAGCAAGGGCCTTTCCCTGCTGAGCCATCTTGCAAGTTTTGCTCTTTTTAAAATGGAGTCCATTTGTCATCGAGTTATAAAATTCTGTACATGTAAGTGTGCGTACATGCCTGTGATCACATGTGTGCATCTGTGTGAAGGTCGGAGGTTAAGCCTGGGCATCTTCCTCAACCTCTTACAGCTTTATTTTTATTTTGAAGACTTTTTGCTTTTTATTTTCCATTATTATGAGAGTGTGTGTATGATAAGGTACGGTGTACGTGTGCCAGAGAGTATGTGTGGAAACCAAAAGACAATCACGTGGAGTCAATTCTTTCTTTCTACCTTTTAGTGTGTTCCGGGGATCAAACTTGGGTCGTCAAGCTTGTGCAGCAAGCACCTTTGCCTTCTGAATGGTATTGCTGGCCCCTCACCATCTTATTATTTGCAACAGAGCCTCTCACTGAATGTGGAGCTCACTGATTTGGCTAGAATGGGCATTGAGCTCCAGGGATCTGCCAGTCTCTGCCTTCCCAGCTCTGGTATGGGCAGGTGTACCATGCACCTGGCTTTCGCACAGGTTCTGGGTATCCAAGCTCAGGTTCTGGTGCCCACATGGCAGACACTTTCCTAACTGAGCCATCGCCTCAGCCTGAGTCTCTCCATTGCACAGCCTTCCATTTTCTTGATAGTGTTTCTGATTCACAGATGTTTTAATGAGTCGATTTTTTTCCTGCTTTTCCTTTTGCTGCCTGTGCTTCTGGCATCATATCTTGGAACTCTTGCCAAATGCAAAGTCCAGATTTCACTCCATATCTTCTAAGAGACTTACAGCTTTTGATCTTTCATTTATGCCTCTGATCTGTTTCTGAATTATTCTTTTTCAGATGGCATGAAGCAGAGGCCAGCTTCAGTTATATATCTAGCACACACACACACACACACACACACACACACACACACACACACAAACACACACAGCCTAAGGTTGTAATACTTGGCAGGTAACGGGGTTTGCTGTGAAAGCCCAGCATCGGTTCAATCCTGGGACTCACATGAAGGTAGGACAGAATTGATCCCTCAAAGTCACCTCTGACCTCTCCGCTCCCGCACACAGTGTACATATGCACACACAGTAATGCCAGCTTTAAAAAAAAAACTGTATGTTCTTTCAATATGATTTATTTCATAGCATATTTATATAATTTCTTTTTCCCCCATTTTTAAAATCAGGGCTTTGTTATTTAGCCCAGGTTGACCCAGAATTCCTGATCTTCCCTCTTCGGTCCCCCAGATGCCAGGCTCACAGGCGTATAGCACCCTATCTGGCA
>NC_022033.1:4041198-4061902 GCF_000317375.1 Microtus ochrogaster | reverse complement strand
GGCTACGATTTGATTTTAAGTAAAGCTAGCTTGCAAGCTTCCTGAAGCTCTCGCGTGGGTTTTCTGAAGCCAGTGCTGGCTCAGGCTGGCCCTGCCACCCCAGCACTTGAACCGCCTGGGGCATCGACAACGTTCGGAAGACTGAGGTTGTGGGTGCCCAGAGGAACTCTCGGGAGGGTGGTACAATGCTCACACAGACTCAGGTGAGGGGTGGTTGTCGCCGGCCCACCTAACATTTCCCTCCAGTCTCTTTGTGACTTGCAGAACATAATGTGACCTGGTGTTAGTTTATCTCCTCCTGGCCTAGTGACAACTGACTTAATCTCAACTGTTCGTAGCAGGGCTTTGAGTAGAGACCTACACTTCATCCTGAGGTTGGATGAGAGCTCCTTATAGCTTCGTGAGAGAACGTGACAAGATCATAATGTTTTAGCATACACGGACCCATCGTGTTTGGGGAGAAGCTTATACGGTGAGATTCATCATGCACTCTTTGAGCCATACTTCTGTGGGAAAAAGAATGATACACAATTTTTCTGATATTCAGGTTTGTCTTAGAGTCCTGCATTTTTAGCTTCCTAATCTAGGAAGCCCTCCACCAAGGTCAGTTCTTGTTCCTACTGCCGTCCTCTTGACTGATGGCTCAAAACCGCAGTGGGGGAAGGGTCTGGATCTGGACATTTCATGGATCTAGAAACATCCTCATAGGCAAGGAAGAGATTTGAACCTGCTAGAGTAGCTGCTGTGGATCACTGTGGGTGTGTGTGATTTCTTTGTGTGTATGTGTGTGTATATGTGTATGTATGTATATATAGGGTGTGTGTACATATGTGTATGTACGTGTATATATAGGGTGTGTGTACATATGTGTATGCATGTGTACATATATAGGGTGTGTACATATGTGTATGTGTGTATGTGTATATATAGGGTGTGTATGTATGTATATATAGGGTGTGTGTATATATGTATATATGTAGGGTATATTGTGATGTGTGTGTGTGAGACACACACACACACACACACACACACACACACAGACTGAGATTCAGCTGAGAATCTTGTTACATGCCAGGCATGTGCTCTATCACTGAGCTACACACCCAACCCTTTCTGTATGTTTTATTTGGAGACAGGGTCTCACTCTGTCATCCAAACAGGGCTAGAATTTGTAATCCTCCTGCCTCGATCTTTTGGGTAACTAGGTTTACTTTTTGGCAACACCTTTCTTAACGTGTTGTTGAGGCTTATAGGGCTACTGTAACACCTTCTGGGAGGGAGAAGAAAGACACCTGTGGTAAAGCGTGGGTCTCGTTCACAGGTTGACACCAATCCTGGCCCGCAGAGGTGATGAGGAATGGAGGCTTCAGAACCTACCCACCCCACCCCGCCTGCCAGCGACCAGTCAGTTCCTGCTCCTGGTGTTCCGGGGGTTTCAGGTGGGCAGGCCTCACCTCGCCTGACCCTGGGTCCAGTCATCCTGCCGCCAGAGCAGGGCCTGCCCCCAACTGTGTTCCTAAAGGCCTTGCCTGTCCCACTATACCACACGGTACCTCCTGGAGGCCTTCAACCACGTGCGCCCCTGGTGACAGGCAGCCTGGAGGGGGCCAGTGTGCCTTTCATCCTCAGTCCCTTGCTGCAGCCTGAAGGGCCCAGTCCCACCCAGATGGGCAAGCCAGCCACCCCGGCCCTGACCGTGAACATCGTGGGCACACTGCCTGTACTCTCCCCGGGTGTGGGGTCCACACTGGTCAGCACGGGCAGGCTGAAGAATGCTGGGAAGTACCTGTGCCCGCACTGTGGCCGGGACTGCTTGAAGCCCAGTGTGCTAGAGAAACACATCCGGTCCCACACGGGGGAGAGACCTTTCCCATGCACCACCTGTGGCATCGCCTTTAAGACCCAGAGCAACCTTTATAAACACAGACGAACACAGACACATCTCAACAACTCTCGACTATCTTTAGAGTCTGAGGGAAGTGGGAGCAGCCTTCTGGGGGATGGAGATAGGCCTGGAGAGATCGCCTCACTGGAGAGCAGGGGGGACGAAGGCGCGCCAGAGAACGCTCTTTCCCCTGGAGCCCACCCCACCCTCGCTACTAGGAACAGGGAAAGGATGGTAGAAGCGGCTCCCTCTCTAGGGGCCAACCTTGCCCACAAGGAGACTCCTGTGGACCATCCCCATATGGTATCACCCGAGTTTCCACTAGTCAGCCCGCAGCCTAGGCGGAAGTTGCCAGAATCAAAGCCATCCTCCCTGCAGAGACAGCAGGAGACATGCTCAGAGAAGCCCTGGGACTCCAAGGCTGTGGAGGGCCAGCTGAGGAAGTGTGAGAGCACAGACTCGGGCTACCTGTCACGCTCAGACAGCGTGGAGCAGCCTCCAGTGGCCTCCAGCCCCTTGCACAGTCTGTCGGAGCACAGTGCAGAGTCTGAGGGGGAAGGAGGGCCTGGGGGCGGGTCTGCAGGCAACAGGGCAGAGCAGGGAACACCGGGATCCAGCCTGGAGCTGGAGAAGAAGAGACTGGAGGAGCGCATTGCCCAGCTCATCTCCCACAACCAGGCGGTGGTAGACGACCCGCAGCTGGACCACGTGCGGCCCCGCAAGACTGTGCTATCCAAGCAGGGCAGCATTGATCTGCCCATGCCTTATACCTACAAGGATTCCTTCCACTTTGACATCCGGGCACTGGAGCCCAACCGCAGGAGGGCTGCCCTCAGCCCAGCTCGCTCTACCTTTACGCCCCTGGAGAAGACCAGACCCCTCTTCTTCCACTCTGTTCCCACCCAGCTCTCCACCACGGTGGAGTGTGTCCCTGTCACCAGAAGCAACTCGCTGCCTTTCATTGAGGGTTCTAAGTTGTGGCCAGAGTCACGGGACCAGCAGGATGCCTTCCCTTTGATGCAGAAGTCCCTGAGCCCCAGGCTCACCCCAACCCGGCTGGGGGACCACCCAGGACTGACCTTGACAGGCATCCCCAGTGGTCACCCTCGGGCCCTGGTGAGGCAGGCTGCCGTGGAGGATCTGCCCTGCACCCCTACTGGAGACCCCTCAGCTGTGGCTGAAGACCCAGATGGAAAGAGATCTGTGGTAAAGGAGGGGATGGCGTGCAGGGGCAGGGCCAGTAAGAAGTACGGCCAGAAGAAACAAAAGATGTTCTCTCAGGAGAAATGGCAGGTGTATGGGAATGAGACGTTCAAGAGAATATACCAGAAAATGAAGACCAGCCACCAGGGAGGACAGAAACACAGGGACATGAAGCAGGGCCAGGGGTCGGAACTGGACCTACCCTCCCAGGAAGAAGTGGTAGGGGCTGAGGGTGCAGGCCTGTCTCAGGACAATAGGGTCCCTGTCCTTGGGGACGCTACAGTCGGGGCAAAGCCAGGACCTCTGGGAAGTTGGCCGTCCCTGGAAGGCTCATTGGAGACCGAGTTTCCTAAGCAACTGAAGGCAGTGGCCAGAGCCAAGTCATCTCCCACCCTTGGCAGCACAGACGCCCTTTGTCTGAACAGTAAGAGTCCTCTGCTCTCTCCGCATGGGAAATCAGACCTGGGAAGCCAGTTGCCTCCAGAGCCTGTATGTCTCCAAGAAAGAGACTTAAAAGCCCCTGGGGTGGCTTTGCCAGACCGCAGTGGGGAAGTTACAAAAGAAACCTGCCCTGGAGACCAAACTCTCCTCAGACAGCCCAGTGGTGGGTCTGTGGGCCTCCAACTTGTAGAAGACAAGTTACCCTCAGAGAGAAAGAGACTGAAGGTGGAGGGGCTGGACCACCAGGAGCAACCAGGGCTTCTGGAAGTTGAGTCCTTGGGTAGCTCTGTGTGGGCTGACTCCCAACAACCCCAGAAACAGGACAGTACCTCTGAGAAGGTCCTGGACAGCTCAAATGAGGGTATCCAGCCTGTGACAATGGCCCTGCAGTCTTCTAATGCCTCCTCGGCTGTTGCTGCTGTTGCCCTGAGGTGGCCAGGGCTAGGGGACAAGGATCCCACATTGCCTTCTGTACCTAAGACTCCTGGGCTCCACTCCCTGCTGCCTGCCCAGCTCCAGGATCCTGGCATCCCTGCTGCTGTGTCAAGTGGCTCCTTTGCTCCCAAGTACCTGCTCAGGTTACCTCAGGGAGAGAAGCCCTCACCACAGGTTGCTCCAGGGCCCGGGAAAGGTCCAGACTCTCTGTGTACAAGTGCACAGCCTGAAGAACAGGCCCTTCTTGCTGAATCAGAATTGGAAGTGAATGGGCCACCTAGAGCATCCTCAGGCCCAGCTGAGGCAGGTGGTATCCCAGAGGACCCTAGCTGGTCCAGGTCAATGGATGGAAGAGAAGAAACACAGACAGGAAGAGAGAAAAGAGACAGGACCAATAGCAACATCCCCACAGCTGAACTCTCCTCTGACCCCAACACCGGCACCACCCAGGAGACAGCTTCCGTCCTGCCTGCTCACACACGTGACACTCATGTGACCAAGGGTGTAGTGAATGAGACCCGTGCCATCTATTGCCTTTGCATAGACAGCCCACCAGCAAAAGCTAGAATATACGACAATCTTTTGAACCCTTGGACATCGTCCCAGAAACTGGGGTCACCTAAGAATGCCCTAGAATGTCCTTCTTCAGAGACCAAGGAACGGCTGCCCCCCTGTTTTCCCTGGCAAGCACATTATTTCTTCACGTCTTTCACAAGGCCCCCGGGTTTACCCCTGGGCCAGCAGAAACTGGACTTGTCACACCATGTAGGGACCCCCAAAAGCTGTGAAGCCCCAAGCTCCTTCCCCTCACTTAAGGCAGAGCCCCAACTCACCTGGTGTTGCTTGAATAGCAGCCTGACCCTGCCTGCAGAACAGCAGAGAGCAGCTCCCAGGGACCTGGCTTCACGCTCACCTGATGGGAGCCTCCAGGGTAAGAGCTGCAGAGTGCTGCCTCCCAAGAGCAGTGGAGGAAGGACCAAGACAAGCCGAGGAGGAGGAGGGACCACGCAGGCACCTGAGGTAACACTGGGGAGGGCTGGGGCTTGGGCAGCGTGAGAGTGAGACATGGAGAGGGGGAGGGAGAGAAGGGGTAAGTAGGGAGGGAGAGAGAGAGAGCTAATGGATCTCTCCCTGTGGATATTACCACCATCGTGATATTTTCTGTCCCCCAAGGAGACTAGGGCTGCCATATGTGGAGCGGGAAGAAGTAAGGGTCCTAGATAGGAACAAAACTAAATAAATTCACAAAAATAAAATGGTAAAGAGCTGTTGTACTAGGGTCTGGGTCATGGCTGAATCAAAGTGCTTGCTTTACAAGTTTGAGGACCCGAGGACCTACATTTAAAAAGCCAGGTGTGATGGCAGGCATCTCCAATCCCAGCACTGGGAAGTAGAGACAGGAGATCACTGAGGCTGGCTTAGATTAGCCTCAGCTGTGAGTCCAGGCCAGTGAGAGACCCAAAACAAAGCTGGTTGACCCTTGAGAGAAGATACCCAAGACTGTTGTTCTCTGGACTCTACACGCACGTGCGCACACACACACACACACACACACACACACAGCATCCAGATAAGATATTTGCAATTAGACATAAAATTTCATCTTTTCTATTCCTGGTAACAGGCAAAAATAAAAAATAAAAAACAAAAATAAATCACACTGCCTGCACACAACTCTCTAGGTCATCTAAGAATCAAAACTACATTTTAAAAAGAAATTTTATTTTCAGTTATGTATGTGGGGTAGGTGATTCACAGGTCATCAGCTCCTCTGAGCTAGAGTTGCCAGCAGTTGTGAGCTCCTTGATGTTGGTGCTGGGACTCAAATCTGGGTTCTTTACAGGAGCAGTAAGGGCTCTTAACCACTGAACCATCTCTCCAGGAACTGAAAACTCATGTTGACAGAACACTCCAGACAGAAATCCAAAGCAGAATCAAAACGGAACAAAATAAGTAAAACTCTTAAATGGGGAAGCTCATTATCTCGGGTGTACTGGAAAATGGCTCCACTATAATCACAGTAACCAGACTCAGACCTAACTCTGAGGTTTTTAGGAACAATGATAAGAAGGAGAAAGTGATAAAAGTTCAAGGACAGTCTTACCAGGGAATTAAGCCATGAGTTTATGGCCCCATCTGACAGTACCAAAGTTTTTATCCTGTTAGGTTGGGTTGGGAGTTGACAGAAGCATTGAGGCCTCAGTCCTAATAGGACTTTATGGAACAAAGACAAGGATGAGACCCAAGACTTGCAAGTAATCTCCAGGGGCTGGAGGTGGGGATTCAAGGTCTGGTTTAAATCTCCTCTCTCCAAATTGTGGGGATTGCTGAGGTGGGTGATGTGGACTATGGCACTAGGTAACTTTCCACTCACATCGAAGGTCCAGTATTTCCACTGGAGGTCCAGTCTAGCCATGGTTCTGGAAGGTTCCATTGTGGCATATGACTAGTTGCCTGGTAAGAATGTCTTACAGGTTCAGGCCATTTGGTACTACAACATTTTGGTGCCTTAATTTCCATAGATAAGCATCTAGTCTCTAGAGAGAGCATCATGGTGTCCCCAAAATGAGGGCTTTGAATGGCACAATGATAACATGCCTGGTATTTTCAGCTTCCCCACCCAACAGTCTCAGGAACGAGGGCCCAGGACCAGGAGTCCAGTCCACAGCGGAGGAAAGGACTGTGCCATAGGAGGGTGAAGATATCTCATGAGATCAGCAAGAAGAAGAAACTGAGGCTTTATTCCAAGAGGTAAGATATGTGGCTTCCTCTTCCCCTTCCATGCTGGCATGATATCAGGAACCCAGGAACTGAATGTGGCATTCGAATGGCAGCTACCCCCCAGAGGAAGGCTCCTATTCCATTGGTCTGGAGTTCTGTGGCTTCAGATCTGTCTCTGTTACCCATAGCCTACCCAGCATGATCCCACTGATCATTTAATTATTTACTGCTGTCTTTCTAAGACAGGAACATAGTAAATATTTGAGATAACCAGGTTGAAAAATATGTCTATCTAATTTTAGTCCTGAGAAAGAATGTGCTAATTATTGCTTTTAACACATTTTTAATATTTGCAAACAAATGTGTCTTTTGAGAAAAAAAATTAAAAATCCAGGGAAGCAAAGAGAATCTCTCAACAATATCAAGACTTGGGGATAATCCTCTGAACATTCAGAGGCACTGTCTTCTAGACAAGATGGAGGACATCTTTTAGGAGGCCTTAAGAGCTCAGCAGCAGCTCTTAGGACAATAGAGGACTACATAAAAATTACAGCCACATCATAAAAGTCAGATTTTACACTGTATCTCTCATTCCTCCCAAGTTATTAAAAGTTCTGAGGACATGTGACTTGCCTTCTTGAGTGGCCATAGGTGGCCAGAGAGGAGTAGTAGACATTCTGGTAGGGTGAGAACTGTGCATTATGAATGTCTCAGTTCCTGTCTTTCTCCAGCATTGGATTTTCATCTATGTTTCTCAGCTGTGTTATATGCCTACTCCCACAGACACTTGTATTTTGAAGACCTTAATAGTTGACCTTGTGGAAGTCAAAAGAGGGCATCTCTATCAGGGAACTACTATATAAGCACCTTAAAGATGAACATGTAGAGTTGGGGCAAAGAGGAGCAAGGAAGTTCTGAGAAAGGGCCTTGTTTTAGCTACTTTTCAATTGTTTGATAAACATCATGACTAAGGCAGCTTATAAGAGAAAATGCTTAATTTGGGGCTGATGGCTCCAGAGAGTTAGGGTCAATGACTATCTTGGTGGGGAGTATGATAACAAGCAGGCAGACATACACCGGAATAGTAGTTCATCTGTTCATCCATCCATCTATCTACATATCTACCCATGTGTATATCAATCATCATCCATCTATCCGTCGATCCATCCACCCATCCATCCACCCATCCATCCATATAGTGTCAGGGTTTTTATCTCATCTATTTATCCATTCAGCCATTTATCTATCAATCATCTATCTCATCTATGTATCATCTTCCTTCCTTCCTTCCTTCCTTCCTTCCTTCCTTCCTTCCTTCCTTGCTTTCATTCTAACTACAAACCTACCTACTTACCTACCATTTTTCTGACATTTGCTATGAGGTGTTACATTCTGTGAGTGAATCTGGCCTTTGTTATGCTTGTTAATGTTGGTTGTTTTTAATCGTTTAAATGATGAATATAATTTATAGGAGCCTGTGAGAGTATATATATATGTGTATATATATATATATATTATATAGATTCTTACATGTTAAAAGTCATGTATGCATTCTTCTGTCTAGCATCTAATTTTTAAAGCCCATTTATTTATTTAGCCTATGGGATTGCCGCATACTACCTTTTTAATCCCTTCATTCATTTTGAACCATTCTTCTGGCATTTTCTTCTTCCCAAAGCACATTGTTCAGAATTCCAGGAGAAAAGAAGCCTACCCTTGTTGTTATTAGTTTGAAATAGCTGCATTTCAGGCTGGAGAGATGGCTCAGCAGTTAAGAGCACTGGCTGTTCTTCCAGAGGACCCAGGTTCAATTCCCAGCATCTACATGGAACTCACAGCTGTCTGCAACTCCAGTTCCAGGGGATCTGATTTTGTCACACAGTCATACATGCAGCTAAAACACAAATGCACATAAAATAAGAAAAAAATCATTTAAAAATGTTTGCCAGGCTGTGGTGGCGCACGCCTTTAATCCCAGCACTCAGGAGGCAGAGGCAGATGGATCTTTATGAGTTCTAGAACATCCTGATCTACAGAGTGAGTTCCAGGACAGCTAGGGCTGTTACACAGAGAAACCCTGTCTCAAAAAATAAAAAACAAACAAACAAACAAAAAGAAATAGGTGCATTTCATCCGGGTGATGGGAGAGATTTCTTCTGCCCTCAGGGTTCTAGATAAACACACCTTTTCTCTCAGGATGTCAATCTGACATCTTTGGTCTCCACGTTGGATTGAGAAGTCCATTGCTAGCTGCTCCTCTGTCCGTGGAATGTCCGGCCACTGTCAAAACGCTTCCTTTAGTGTTTGTGTTCCATCATTGTATTGTGATGCTTGAAGTTAGATGCTGCTTTCTGCATATCCCACAGAAACCGCTGGGCTCCGATGATCTTCCTAAATCTCCACCATCATTTTCCAGGCACAGTTTCCATGCCACCCACCCCTCTCCTTCTGACAACATGAAAGTAATGTAGCTTAGACTTTCTCTTCCGCTTTTGTGCATGCGCGTACACACATGTGAGCATGTTCTTGTGTATGGTGATGCGTGTGTGTAGATATGAAGGCTGGGGAGCAATCTCAGGTCTGTTCTCTGGTTCACTTTTTTTGTTTATTTTTGAGGCCAAGTCTCTCATTGGTCTATATCTTGCCCTGGAATCTGCTTGCGTCTGCTTCCTCAGTGCTGGGATTACAAGTGCATGCCTCCGAGCCTATTTAGTTCTTGTTCCTGTATATATAGCTCAAGTCTTCATGCTAATGCAGCAAGCACTTTGCCAACTGAACCATCTCTCCAACATTTCCCCCTTTTTTGAAACAGGGTCACACTGTGTAGCCCAGGCTGGCCTACACTGGTCATCCTCCTGTCTCAGCTTCCTGAGTGTGGGCTTACAGCGGGTACCACCAGGCCTGCCTTGCATGTCTTCTACCTTTAATAACTTTGGCCTGTCTGTGCCATACATGGATGCACTGTTCAGGGGTATCACTAAAAATTTGCTAATTTTCTTAATTCATTAAAGAACTTCTTTGTTGAAACTTTACTGAAATATAATTGAGTTTAATTAATTGCACATCTTTAGGACAGATAATTTAAATAATTTTGACATATATACTTGTGACACCCATAGTAGAACTAAGATCACAGACAGATAGTCACACCCGATGTTTCCACCATCTCTTGGCAATCTCTCTCTCTTCTGTGCATTCTGTCCCTCCTGCTCCCAGTGACCTTGAGTGTGCTTTCTGTCCTTGTATACTATCTTGTTCTAGACGGTGAGAGAAACCAGCTCACACTCTCACTATGCCTGCTGCTCTTCTCTGAGGTTGTTTTTCCCAGTCACCTCAGTTGTCCTGGGAGTTATCCACTCACTGGGTGTCACTTATGTTGCTATACTCAAACAGGATAAAAAGAAGGTGGCAGAAATCAGCACAGGGGAGAAAGTTTATCCCACCTCACAAATCCAGAGTACAGTCCCCCACAGCAGGGGAACCAGGGCTGCAGCGGCTTGAAGCAACGGTCATGTCCTGTCCACAGTCAAGAGCAGAAAGAAATGCATGCATGCACGCACGCTTACATGCACGCTCACATGCACCCTCACATTGCATATTCACTCGCTTGCTTGCTGGCTCGTGCTTACCTTGACTTCTCCACTCTTACACAGTTCAGGATCCCCTGCCTGGGGAATGCTGCTGCCCGCCGTGGGCTGGGTCTTCTCCCATCACTGAACACAACCAAGACAAGCCCCTAGGGACACATTTCTGGGGCAATCTGATCTTGAGAATCCACCACGAGTCTCTTCCAAGGTTGTTTTAGGTAGTGTTGAGTTGCCAGTTTAAACTAACCATCACATCCATATAGTTGGGTATTTTTTGTTTTTTAATAGATAAAGCTTGCCTGATGATGAGTGCAAAGCAGCCAGACTAGTCAGCCATGCAGGCCAGACAGTGGTGGTGCATGCCTTTAATCCCAACACTAGAGAGGAATATGAGACAGGAGGAGATGGCTCTCAGGTACAGTCCCATTCTGAGAACTAGTGGAGGCAGGATCACCATTTTAAGACTGAGTTAGTGGTAAGAGCCAGTGACTTCTGCTAAGTACCTGTCGGATTCTGGGATAAGTGAAGAACTGGACTGAAGGTTTTCCTGGTCCCAGTCCCTAGGGGTCAGGGAAGGTGTCTTCTCTTTATGACTGATGAGGGGTTTCTCCCGGCTCCTGTGGGAACACTCGCTTCTCACTCATCCATGGTGGTTACGTGGCCTGCTGTGGTCTCAGGTCTCTACAGCAACAGAAACCGCCCCATGACTTCCACTAGGATCCTGTCCCACCTGAGACAGGGAATATAGAATTCACCTGGTCTGGCAAAACCACCAAGAAGAAAACAATCTTACCCGCCCAGGTTTTCTTTCTTGTGAATGTTAGCTGCTTTGCAACTTCAATCAGACTATCAGTACGTTTAAGTATATTTAATTTTTAAGAACAACTTAATTGAGGCTGGAGAGATGAAACAGCGGTTATGAGTACTGACTACTCTTCCAGACGGACCTGGGTTCAATTCCCAGCACCCACGTGGCCGCTCACAACTGTCTGTAACTCCAGTTACAGGGGATCTGACACCCTCATGCAGACATGCACGCAGATGAAACACGCAGAGTAATAAAATACAAAATAAATCATTGAGAAAAGAACAACTGAGTTGTATTTTCAGTATAAGGAGGGCTGTGATGGAATCAGAGGGTTAGGTCAGGTCATTTAATTTGCTGTGCCTCATCAGAAGAAGTTGTTTTTGCCGGCGTGGCGGCGCACACCTTTAATCCCAGCACTTGGAAGGCAGGTGGATCTCCTGTGAGTTTGAGGCCAGCCTGGCCTACAGAGAGAGTTCCAGGACAGCCATGGTGTTACACAGAGAAACCCTGTCTTGAGAAAACAAACAGAAAGAGTTTGTTTTTGTTCTTATTAATTTTTAAGCTGTGATTTCGATAACGTGACCAAGCAGCTCTCAAACCTTTGATCCTCTTGCCTGAGCTCCGGAGAACTGAGATGGTGTGTTAGGAGTCACACATTTTCATAGACCCACAGGCCGCCTTTTCTTCAGCAACGTGTTAAAAAGTCTTCCATCACTCTCAGTCTCCTAATGTCGGGGGCATATGAAGATTTCCTCTGATATTTTTTTAATATATATAAATATATGCACTCATATCTATGGAAGGATTTGGTTTGTGACCTAGCCAACCAGGGACCATGGATCAAATATGATTTTTTATTTGTTTTGGTAACTGGGTATGACTTCATATTTTTGAAACTACATATTTGCTTATATATTGCTCACATATTTCACAGATAGAGATTTTATTTGACTGGAAAACTCTAAAGTATTATATGGGATTTACATAGAAACCTCTCAGACCTGTCTATCAGTCCAGGGTCCCACATCTGTTTGCTGATTTTAGCTCCCTGTTTATACTTGAAGTTCATCTTAGGGCTTTCCATTCTGTTTCCCCCCCCCCCCTCTCAACACTATAACGAAAATTGCTGCTTCATTAATAAAGCTACACATGTTAGCTACCCCACGTGTCTAAAACACGGGGGTCCATCTTGAGAGAAGCAGTGAAAACACGTAGAAACTTCATGCCTAATTACTCTTGTGTTAACTTGAGGCCCAGAGACTCACGAAGTTCTCAGAATCCATCTGCGCCAGGCCCACAACAATCACTGAACCATGGAATTGGGTTTTATTGATTAATTCGCGGCTGTGTACAAACTTGAAGTGCTGAGAGGCTTGGCTGAGAAAGCTTCCGGCAAATGCAGCTTAGATAGCCCCAAGTGAGGCCATGCAGGAGAAGGGCAGTTCTGCCAGGCACACACTCCCCTGAAGGAGTGGAGTTCACCTCAGGCCCCAAGGACAGGATTTTATTCATCCTGAGGGTCTTTTTTATTTACGGTTTCTGTGTAGGGCTGTGGGGCTGTTCTGTCATTATGCGATTTTTTCAGTTAGAGGAATCTGTGAGGATAAGGATAGAGGCAGGTTGGTCAGTGGTGGTCCTGAGCTCATATGACCTCTGCTGCAATGCGTGTCTGAGAGCTTGTGACAGGTCACCCACAGGACCAGAGCTTTGAATCTGCTCTCTCTCTGCTTCTCCTCTTTGCTTTGCTGTGTCCTAGGGACTGTGAGAGGAGCTGGGAGACACAAAAGATGGGCTGGAGCGTGCTATTTGAGTGGGTGAACTCATGCGACACTGGTCTCTACAGCCATCTGCCAGTTGTTCTTAGATACCTAAGCACATAGCAGTGTTTAGAGCAACAAGGGGTTAATACACTTCAACCACTGTCAAGATTCTCGACAATAATCTCAATCCTCCACTTTCCAGTTCACACAGAAGCCCCTTAGCTCAATACCTTAACCTAGCAGTCTTCAGAAGTTCCTACTGGACTGACCAGGGCAAGAAATGCTTACAATGACTGGTCTCCATAAGACCAGAAATAAACGTATCATGAAATCCATAAAGAGAACCCAAAGAATAGAGAAGCTTGCATGGAGCCCAAGAGCCCAGCTCAAAACCCGAATCTCCAGGGGCTTCCTTTCAAAAGTATAAACGAGAAAATGGATCAGCCCAGTGTGGTAAATTAGACATGACCTCGGAAAACGGAGGTGATCTTATACTCAGCCGTGAGAAAGAGAAATGAGAAGGAACAGGTCTAGCGTCATGTACGAAGTTGACATGTACTTAGTATCGGTCACGGGCCTGCTCAAAGTCCTTCAGACCAAAGCAAGCATTTTGAGAAGGAGGCCACTCACATCCAACACCTGAGTGTTTCTTAGAAAGTGGAGCCCGAGGTGAGGGTTTGAGGGTAAGCGACTGGGGAGGGTGAGCTCTTAGGAGGGCAGGTGGGGGCAGGGAGAAGGGAGTGCAGCTGTGTTGTCATGGAATGGGGGCCTCAGCCTGGGCCCCCAGGCCCTCTAGAGAGGGAACTGAACCATTTGGATTGTCCTAGAGGTGGGTGTGTAACTGGAATGCCTCATCCAACATGACCAGGTCCCTGCTGCCAGGGAATGGATGTGAGATGGGGATTCCCAGGCATTCCTAAGCAAGTGAGTCCCCCCTGACCCAAGGATATGCATGTCCCCACTCCAATGGGGGGGGGCAGACAGAGATGTGTAGCCTCAGGGAGAACAGTTGGATGTTGCCTCATAGCACCTACATGCCTTGGGGGGGTCCCTGAAGAACCGCCCCACCAGGCTCATTTTCTGAATGCAGCTGCTTGGGGGAGAGGGCTACACACAAAGACCCCTCTGAGAAGATCACAGAGCGATAGGAACACCCCAGCCCACAGCAGCCGCAGAGTCCACATGGGCGCTCCTTAAGAACGACAACATCCAGGCCCCACTTTGGTAAGATGGCCTCAGGGACCAGGAACTCTCCTGACAGACCCCCTAACAACTTGGATGGAACGGCGTCCCCAAGGTTCAGGTCATGTGCCATTCTTCACGCCTGCAAGCCCGCAGCGGTTGCCGTGGTCTTGAGGGCAAAGGTGACCCTGCACACTCGCTGGCAGACATTTCCCACAAGTCCCACTTTCCTTCCTTCTTTTGTCTGTGCGCTTTGAAATCACGCTGCAGGAGCTCCAGTGGGTTGGAGTGGGGGGCGGTTTATGATGAGGGAGCAGCAGCCTGTCCTCCCTCCCCTGATGGCTCTTTAAGGAGCTTGTGGCTGGACAAATGAGACAGAGGCTTCAGGGAAGGAGCCAGGTACCCCCACCCCAAACCCAGGGGGCCACAGTTCCTGTTCCAGGTACCCTGACTCCAACCCTTAGGAGCCACAACTCCTGATCCAAACAGGAAAGGCAAGTTTTTTTTTTTTTCCCCCTCAAATGTAGACACCTGGAAAGATAAACAGAAAACCACTTTCTTATTGTTGGTGCCATAAAAAGGCAACATCTGGGGGATTCCGTGCTCTTCAAGCCGTATTGAAATCCTGCAGGCAGCCCCTGTGACTCGCTCAGGTGCCTGGGTCTTTGCAGAAGCAGTAGAGGCAGAAGAGCGGCTATGCATGTTGCTTCCTCTCCAGAAGGTCTGTGGAGCTCCACGGGAGTCAAGTGCTTGGCAACTGCAGCCCGCACAGGGAGGGGACTCCCATAAGTGTCTGCAAACAGGGTGAAGAGCTTTCAAAGGAGCTTAAGGCCTGTGGCTGTAAGCCTTCATCTCAGTTTGCTTACCTGCGAACTCTGAGTGCTAGACCAGATGGCGTGTCCATTTAGGGCTGTACCTGCTCGTCGGTAGAACACGGTGAACCTGCATTCGAAGAAAGGGCCACAAGGTCATTAGGTTGCTCACTGGACACACGGTGTGCATGTTACAAAGAGCATGCACCAGCACCGAGAGGAGTGGGAAATTTCCATGACAATCAGTGCAAGTGAACCTCCCAGTCTTTTCTCTTTCTCCATCCTTATCATGTCTTCCCTCTGGGTTGTGAGTGACATTTTGTTTTGGGGACCATTAGATCAGATGTTCTGGCTGGGGCTCACTGATGGGGAATCTGTGTAGACCCCAAGATGCAGGCTGCTAACACCACCTATGGTGGCATCAGTGACCATGTGCGACTCTTAACATAACTGTCGCTGACACGCTCAGTAGCCCCAGGAAGATAGCAGCTAGCATACGGATCTCTGCTGACTGCAAAACATTTACATCTTTGTACAAAGTTCTCTGCAGCAAAGTGTTTAGTGAGTAGTGAAGGACCAGAATCTAACATCCGTATCAATCCGTATCAATCCGTATCGACCTGCAGAGCCATTTCCCCAAGCTGTTCCTAGGCAGCACGGCACGTGAACATGATCTCAGGCTGGGGATATGCCTCCCTGGGTAGAGTGCCTTCCTTACGCACACAAAGTCCTGGGCTTTGGCTTCGGCATTGCATGCTAATGCTCACCTGTGATCCCAGGACTCAGAAGGCTGAGGCAGGAGGATCAGAAGTGCAAGACCATCCTCGGCTATGATGCAGAAAGTTCAAGGCCAGGTTGGGCTCCATTCGAGCTTGTTTCAAAACAAAACATTAGCCCCATCTCACACAGGCTCATGGGTTGTGCTATTTCTGCCCTCACATCCTGGGGTTAGAAGGTGAGTTGGGACAGGGGTGAGGAGAGGTAAGTGGGGGTGGCTGGTGAGAAGGTGCTCAGGGCAGCCCCGAGATTCTCAGCCACCCTCAGAGCCTCTCTGGTTTTCCTGGCACACAGTGTTCTACCTGATGGCTATGTATGCATTGCTCTGCCCCACAGATATGAAGGAAGTTTCTGGCAGAGAGCCAAACGACTGTGCAAGCCACCCTGGTTGCCAAGAAGAAGCTGTCTCCCCCACCGACTTGAGGGACTGGAGCCACGAGGGACCCTTGGGAAGGCTTCATTAGAAGCGGCAGGTAACGCTTGCCTTGGCAGCAAATCCAGATGCAGAGAACAAATGCAGCACACCCTGGCATCTATGCCACGGTAGCAGTAAACGGGCCAGTGCCAGGCCAGATCCAGAGGGGCCACTTGTATGAAGGGCCATGATGAAGTTTTTATCAATGAGACAATCAGACTTGATCTATGGAAATGGCAGGGGGTACATCAAGATGTCAGTTCTGGGCTGTACAAACAATGGTCCTGGCGACAGCAGGTTCTGTGCAAGTATGGATTCCCTCTGGGATCTGGAAACGATCTGGGGATGTGCTCACTAGAAGTCCTTGGTGCTTCCCCCATCGGTAGATAAGAAGTGAGCTCAGTGCTTTGCACAATGCCATCGCTCTGGGGAGGGGCATAGAGGCTGTGGTTGGTGTCAGAGGCATGGACAGGTATGACGGTTCCATGTGTAATGCTTACCTGGGCAGCGGCGAGGACCAGGCCTAGAGAGAAATGCAGCCCGAACTCCAAGAGGCTGCTTTCTGGAAAAAAGATGTGATGTGGGAGGGTCTTCTGTTTTGTGTTGATTTCATTGGTTAATAAAAAAACTGCCTTGGCCATTTGATAGGCCAGCCCTTAGGTGGGTGGAGTAGACAGAACAGAATGCTGGGAAGAAGGGAAGTTAGGCAATCACCATGCCTCTCCTCTCTGGGTTAGACACAATGGACCCAGCTGCCAGGTCAGACATGCTGAATCTTTTCCGGTAAGCTACCACTTTGTGGTGCTACACAGATTATTAGAAATGGGTTAAAGCAAGATATGAGAGTTAGTCAAGAGGAGGCTAGAGTTAATGGGCCAAGCAGTGTTTAAATGAATACAATTTGTATGTTGTTATTTCGGGTGTAAAGCTAGCCGTGCAGGAGCTGGGCAGAATGAACAGCAGGTCTGCTTGCCTCATCACTACAGAGATGGTTCAAGCTTCCGTCCCTGAGCAGTTAGGACAGGTCAGGGAATTTTTCTGGGTCGCCATGTTCCTTTCACCCTACAACAGTGACTCCAGCCTTGCTCTTGCTTGCACAGGCTTTGACTGGAAGGAATGGAGCCACCTGTGAGAGGCTGTGGGGCCACCTGGCCAGTAGCATCTGAGTTTGTGGCTGATTGTTGACTGGTTGGTTTGAGAGCTGACCCTGAGCTTTGTCCTTTGGATCCATGGTGGGGGCATTTACT
The DNA here is from genome assembly GCF_000317375.1 of Microtus ochrogaster. Lineage (NCBI taxonomy): Eukaryota > Metazoa > Chordata > Mammalia > Rodentia > Cricetidae > Microtus > Microtus ochrogaster. The sequence continues at coordinate 4,044,629 of NC_022033.1, read as the reverse complement.
TCTCCACCTCTGTGTAGCTCCCAGCACCCGCTATAGGCAAATGGCACTTGCTCCACCCCTCTTCCCCCTTCCCCTGTCCCCAAAGTCTTCTCTTCATGGAGAGAGGAACATGAGGCCTAATGCTTTGCTACTCAGAACCAACTCATCGTAGTTATTCACTCTTACTGTTGGATGCCCAGCTGCAAATGGCAAAATTCTCTTCTTGTGGAAGAATTTCAAGGGGGAAGGCTGGGGTGCAGAAGGATGAAGGAACTGAACCCTGCTCTTTCTCCACTGCCCATGGCGTTCACCTTCGTCTACATCCCTTTGTTCCTTACTCAGTGAAACCAGCTCCTATGCTTTGATGTCCTCTGTGGAGGGCATCTCAGAACTACTCATGGGCTTGTCTGTAGATCAGAACAAAAGAACAGTCTTCCATACAAGGGCCACATACTTCCATACTGTGTGACTGTGCTTTCTCAGTGGGCCTTCATACGACAGTATTGATGGCCTCTGTGCCTTCTAGACTCTCAGAGCATGGGCTCTTCCAGTTCCTAGAGTGGTTCTTCAACAACTTGTATCCCATTGTTAGGAACCCGGATCTCAGAGCGCTAGAAGGTGAGGAGCTGTAAGCAGAGCAGTCCCACGTTGAAAGGACTCTGTGTTGGAACCATGGCCCCGGCTCTTCATTCCTGGTTAGCATGACCCCATCCTCCCATGTTCTCAGAGAGTTTGGTTCTAGGGTTTTTCTCTGGTGTGGCCTGGAGCTCCAGTAACTATCATCCCTGATGGGACACTGCAAATGAGCTGTCTACGGCAGTCTATGGGCAAGAGGTTGCCAGCAGCCACAGGTGGCACAACCGGAACCAACCAAACTCTACCCATTGTTCTCCAGAAGGGAGGTCTCCAGCTCTCTTCCCGAACAGCTTTGGAATGGTGAATCCAGCTGTGTTGGGCGCTTACACCAACCTAGCCATGGCCCTAGGCTCTGTGTTGTACAGCTGGGAGGGGCAGAGAGAATTCCTGCTCTTGGTAACAGGCCTCCTGGCTCCTTGTCCATCTTTGACCACACTGGGAATGTCATCGGTCACCTGCTCGCTTCCCCGTGAAGGATTTTGTTGGTTAAGCTGAGATACATAAGCTCTGGCCTATAGACCCAGATGCTCAGTATGAGGTTGCAGGAGCTTCTCTGTACGGCCTTCCTTCGCAGCATCCGAAGTAGCCGATGATGTTGGTTGTTAGCATGCACAGATGTGTGGCAGTGGTGTGTGCAGGATGCCGAGTGAAAGAGAGAACCCATGGCGACTAGTCCTCATGCTGGCAAGAGGACTATGAAGCCACTCTCCTGAGTCTCGGTAGGAGGTGGGTACGGTGTTCTGGCTGACTATTGGGCACAGGGAGGAGACTCCTCCGGAAGGAGGAATGTGAGGGAAAGTGCAGGAGTGGCCATGTGGGGTGGTCCAGTTAAGGGTGTATCATCATCCAGTACGCCTATGGGATGCAGGAAGCTTGTACTGGTTTCCCATATAACACCATCACAAACCCGGCACTTCCTGTCTCCTCACGGTTCTCCCAGGCAGCCCCGGAGCCTCGTGTTCCTCAAAGGTTCAGGGACAGATTTCTCCCTGTTCTTCCATCTTTGGCCTGCAGCCTCATTCTTCAGTAGCTAGCTCCATTTTCACACGGCCCCCTGTCATTGGGTTCATGGCCCTCACTAAACCTAGGGTCCCCTCACCTTAAGAACCCTGAATTAGCGAGTTCTGCAGACCTAGCAACACTGTTTTCACAGATCCCCAGGGTTGTTCCGCCTTGGTAATTTGCTCTCACACAATCCCACATCAGGGATTGCAAATGTCTTCTTAGATGATGAAAGGCCATGGTGCATGCGGGGGCATCAGTGTGGACATGTCACCTGGGATCGCCGTGACAGTAAACACATTTGGCAGAATGTTCCAGTTAGCCTAAGCTATAAAAACAGAACCATGGGACTGGGAAAATGGCTCACTAGATAAAGTGCTTGCTGGGTAAGGGTGTAGGCCTGAGTTCAGTCCCTGATACCCAAATGAAAAGCCAACCATGTAATGTTAGCACTGAAAAGGTCGATATAGGAGAATCTCTGGGGTTCACTGAGAAGCCAATTTGGCCAAATTGATGAGCTACAGGTTCATTGAGAAACCCTCTCTCAAAAGATAAGGTGGCAAGTAATTGCAGGAGACTCTTTTTTTTTTTGTTTGTTTGTTTGTTTTGTTTTTCGAGACAGGGTTTCTCTGTAGCTTTGGAGCCTGCAGGAGACTCTTGATGTTGACTTCAGACTTCTACCGACATCAACAACAACAACACACACATACAGTCCCCACCTCCACCGACCCTTAGCATTAGACTCTGTAACACTTGGGGACACAGAATTCTCAGACTTCAGGTAGCATCCCCGTCAGTAGCCACGGGAGACATCCATGTCCTTTAAAGAGAATTTTGGAAGACTGGCTGGGAGAGTCATAGGCAGGGCCTTCACATGTGACTTTGTGAGCTGTGTAGAATTCAGCTCAACATTCCCCTAGAGTGTGGCTAGCCTCACCCTCCGGCCCCAGCCATGGGAATTATGCAAGTCAAAGAAAAGAGCATCTACTCTCATTTGGGCCCTGCTCATAGGACATGCACTGGCTTGATCACTGAGATCCAGGGCTCTCAAAACCAGAATGGCCCCTTTCATCTCCTTAAAAGCCCCTCCTTGACCTCAAGGGAGGATCTGTATCTACCCTGCAGGGTGTCTGAGAGGCTCCAGACATCCCCCCACGTCCCTACATTTGGGGGTAATCTACTCTGTGTAGTCCAAACTCAACAGTCGTCTTCCATGACTTTGGCACAGTTCCAAGAACAAAGTTGTGAGCCAATGAATAAGACCAGGTCTCAGCAGAAACAGAACCCAAGGATAGAGAAAGCTAAGTTAATTCTCCAGCAGGGACCCAGCTCCCGGCTCACACTCCATATGCATAATAGTACCCTGACCAGCCTGCGCGGTTCTCAGGTGTCTAACTCTTCTGTCTGATATTTGAGCAGCAGACTGAGCCCGAGGATGGGGTCCCTAGTACCCATTTTCAAAGGCCTCCTGCTCCTTCAATTAGGAAGAACTGGAAACCATTGCAGGACAGGTGTAAGCCTGCCTAGCGAGGTCTGCACACTGGCTTGGGAAGAATTAATCTCTGTGTGTCTTTATTGAAGTGTCAGAGGAGACTTCAGAAAGGGTGACAGGGCAGCCCTGCAAGCTGGGGTTGACAGAGTGTGATGGACACCTGAGCTGGGGATGGGAAAGCATGTAAAAGTAAACACTGCTTGGAAACCCAAGGGCTAAAGGGCTTCATTCCCACTGCCAGCCAGTGTGACCATGAAGAGAAGTGAAGGGCTCAGGGGGACGAGGTGTGAAACTCACTTGCTCTAACTTCAAAGGATGCTGC
>NC_022033.1:4039258-4040273 GCF_000317375.1 Microtus ochrogaster | reverse complement strand
CCTGTGACTGTGTGTACCTGTGACTGTGTGTACCTGTGACTGTGTACCTGTGACTGTGTACCTGTGACTTTGTGTACCTGTGACTGTGTACCTGTGACTGTGTGTACCGGTGACTGTGTGTACCTGTGACTTTGTGTGTCTATGGTTGTGTGTACCTGTGACTTTGTGTGTACCTTTGACTGTTTGTGCCTGTAACTAAATGAACAGGTGATCATGTGTCTGTACGGGGGAGAGAGGAGGAACTGCATCCCAGTGCAGGTCGGTGTGTGGAGATTTGTTGTGGGCCATCCAGGAGGCTGCAATTGGAGAAAATTGATGGATTCAAGAGAAGAAATTGAGAAACCCATTACTTTGGGATAAGGAATTTGCTGGTTTGAAGGTAGGAAAACTGGGTTTTCTCCCTGGAAGCTCCCAAGAAATAGACATCTTCAAATATGGCCAAGAGCACACATATCCAAAAACAAGTTAGATTTAACATTTTTTTTTCTTCTTTTTTTTTTTTTTGAATTCTCTTCCTGTCAATAATTTAGGATGAGACAGAGTGAGGATGGTTTTTTAAAAATATTTTTAAAGATGTTTGATTTCTGTCTAAACCATTTCAATAGCTTGGAGCTAATCAGTCAGATTAACAGATGGTGTGGGATGAAGCCATCCGTAAGCAGAAGGCCAGGGAACTTAAGGCACACAACTCTATACTGACTCCAGGCTGCGAGATACTCCTGAGAGCAGAGCCTTTTTAAAATTCCTTAAACCTAAATCCAACATTAACTCAGCCAACTTTCAGCAAGGCAAGGAGGGATCTACAACTTTCTTGGTAGATATAAGACTTACTAGGTCTCCCAGTACAGTAAGTGTGAACATGTGTATGTGTATCTGTGTCTATGTGTCTGTGTGTGTATGTCTGTGTGTGTGTCTTTGTCTATGTGTCTGTGTGTCTCTGTGTGTGTATGTCTGTGTGTGTGTCTATGTGTCTGTGTCTATGTGTCTTTGTCTATGTGTCTGTGTCTATGTGTCT
>NC_022033.1:4034540-4038383 GCF_000317375.1 Microtus ochrogaster | reverse complement strand
TGTCTGTGTGTGTGTCTATGTGTCTCTGTGTGTGTATGTCTGTGTGTGTGTCTATGTGTCTGTGTCTATGTGTCTGTGTGTGTATGTCTTGTGTGTGTGTCTTTGTCTATGTGTCTGTGTCTATGTGTCTGTGTGTGTGTCTATGTGTCTGTGTCTATGTGTCTGTGTGTGTATGTCTTGTGTGTGTGTCTTTGTCTATGTGTCTGTGTCTATGTGTCTCTGTGTGTGTCTATGTGTGTGTATGTCTGTATGTGTGTCTTTGTCTATATGTCTGTGTCTATGTGTCTGTGTGTGTGTCTATGTGTCTGTGTCTATGTGTCTGTATGTCTGTGTGTGTGTGTCTGTGTGTGTGTCTATGTGTGTGTATGTCTGTATGTGTGTCTGTGTCTATGTGTCTGTGTGTGCATACAATCACAGGAAGCAGGTTTGTAGATTTAATCTAGTAGGCTTGAACTACCTCATTCAAAAGACTGGTTTTAAATAACAAGTCAAGTCACTGAATATCCCAAGAAAGCACCTTAGAATCCAGATGGTTGGGGTACCAGCAGATGGTTGGGGTGTCCCAACCATGAGGGTGGCTGCTTAGCTGGGAACAGGGGAACCTCCCCAACTCCCTCTAATAAGATGAATGCAGGCAAATCTAAGCCCTTGGCTCTCCTCCCTCTATTCCTCCTTCCCCCTCCCCTCCATACCTCTCCTCTCCCCTCCCTGTGATTTCCTCCTACTTCCTCGTCTCTGCCTCTCCTTTCTGTCCGCAACCTGCTCTCACACATGCCCTTCAGAATAATTTTCAAATAAATGCTCCTTCTCCACAGCGGTACCTTCTGCCATTTCGCTTACCCGTCACCTAGAGTAGTGGTGAAAGCATTAAGTGGAAAGTTCTAGAAATAAACAGTTTGCAGGTTCTCGGCCACTTTCATAACAGTATATTGCTATAAATATTCAACTTTATTTCTAGTTAATCTCTTCATGGTCCTAATTTATAAACTGCATGCTATTGTAGGCAATGGTGTCCAGATAAACAGAGAGTCTGTTTGGGGCTGAAGTCCTGGTCACCCATGGTGGGTCTTCACACATGCTCCCTGTGTGTAAGGGGATGGTTGTGTAATGATTGTTAAGTGAAAATTAGAGCCAGGATGCTGAGGGTCGTGGGGGTGATGAGAGAGGGTGTGAATGAAGCCCACTTCAACCCACTTCATTCACACTCGTAGGGAGTCAGGTAAGGCGAAAGCAAACGGGAGGAACCCAACAAGGATGGCAGCGGGGAGAGATACTAGGGGTCTCAGCTCCAGAGCAGCACCTCAAATAAGTTGATGAAATCCTATAAGGTGTTTATGAAGGAAAAGAAAAAAAATGCATCCTTCTGGGGGTACTTGCTACGGAAGTCAATTAGAAGTGAAGGAAGCCCCTTGACACCTCTTAGTTAGGTGTCACAGCGGACTCCACGTTCATCGATACCTAATTGGCTCTTATTGATATTTCTCGTTAATGCAGAGCTTGCTATTATAACCTCTATTAGTGGGTTTACTTTGATTTTATCTTTGTGGGCTCTTCATCTTAGTTTTCTGTGGTTTCTTTTTTTTTTTTTTTCTTCCCCAACTTTAGACCACATTGTTTTTCAGGACAATGAGAGTTGTAAGTTCTTCTCTATGTACAGTGAGGTCTTGGACCCACCGTTCACCTCAGTCACTTTCTCAGTAGCCGTGGCCTCAGACTGGCCATGCTGGTGGCCTCTGTGCCTACTTCCGCAGTGAGCTCGTGTCTACTGAGCACACACCTGAACCAAATGTCTGCTCTGGCAGCTGAACGTCATCAGACAGAACAGTCACGACCCAGTTCCCAGATCTTCAAGACTGCGCAGGAAGGACTGGGCTGTAAGCCAATGGTCAAGCCTTTGCCTAGCATATATGAGACCCTGGATTAGATCCCTAGCACATCAATAATAAATTAATAGATAAATATAAGTAAATAGATAAATGAAGTCAAACCACACATAGTGGCATGTGCCAGCAATGCCATCACTCGGGGGTTAAGGCAGTAGGATCAGGGGTTCAAGACTTTTCTCTACTATAGAGCCAGTTTGAGACTAGCCTGGGATCCAAAAAAGCCTGCCTCTAATCAATAAATAATGATAATTTATTATCATTATTTATAATAATAATAACAACAAATAATTAGTATGTAAGTAAGATTGAACAAGACCACGTATAGACTTGGACATTTGGTTTCTGACTCTGCTTCCAAGTTGTGTCAATCATGGAAGAACCCAGACAGCAGGTGTCTAGTGTGGCTGGCAGTGGGCAGACCAGCATAATTCACAGCATAATTCAGTTTCACAGAATCATAATCTTCAGTCTTAGGGCGCATGGGCTGTCACCTCATTTTTACAGATGAAAACTCTGGAGGGGTGGAGGTAGCTAGGGCCAGCCTGTGAATGCAGTTTTCATCCTCTTTGGTCCCCTCCTACACTGTACTGGGACTAAAGTCTTGAAGGGTGGCCTTATTCTTTCCAATGCCAGCCCCTATGGAAAAAAAAAATCACCCATAATGAAAATTATCTTTGAAAATCCTGAAAAATCCATTCTCGGGTATGAATTGTGTGCACAAGCGGAAGCAGAAATGTTCACAGTGTGTTGGCGGATAAGCTAAAAGGAGGCGAAGAAAGGCCATGTGGCCAGCCACCCACCTGGGCCCCTCTGCAGCTAAGCAGTAAATCCAGCCACAGAAGACAGAAGCATGAGGAAGTCTCAAGTGTCCCCACTTCTGTCGGTGGCAAGGGCCTTTTGGTTTTAGCACTAAGACTCAGAAAGGCCTGTGACATCTTCAGGGAGTAGTTTGTTGTGGTGGGGATTAGGAAACTAATAAAGTTGCAGTCTTCCTGGGTCAGGGGAGGGTGAGCGGCAGGTGTCCCGACGTCATTTGCATGCGTATGTGATGGGGTCCAGCCTTTGCCCTGAGTCTTTTCTTACCAGCTTGGAGGCAAGGGGAGGGGAGAGCAATTTTCCACCAAGTGCCAGCTTGAGCCAGCTGGAGCCAGCTAGCTCAGGACTGACCTTTCAAAGCCATGGGGGAAGTTCACAGATAAACAGTGTTCTGAAAATGATTTTTCCACTGTGTTGCCCAAGGCAGGGTCTCACTTGAGAAGCCCTGAGAGTCCAGCATGTGTGTGTGCATGGCCGTTCAATCGCAGGCTCTGGGGTCTTGTTCCCACTAGGAAAATCAGCTAAGGGGCTGGGAAATGACTCAGCCAGTGAAGTCACACAAAGAGAAGGCCTGAGTTCAATCCCCAGCTAGGGCCTGGGCTGGAGCGAAGGCTCAGCACTTAAGACCATGGGCTGCTCTTGCAGAGGACCTGAGCCATACACAGCAGGCAACTTGCTGTTGTCTGTAACTCCAGTTTGGGGGTCTGAAACCCTCCTCCGGCCTCTCCAGGCACCCACACGCACACACCGTACACGCACACACATAGCACTTTTTCCTGTTTTAAAAGCTGAGTGTGATGGGGTGCGCCTATCCCAGCATTGGGGAGCTAGAGACAGGAAGATCTCTGGGGCTCAATGGTCAGTCAGTCTAATCAGGGTCCAACCTTGTCTCAAAAAAGAGAATGGATCACACCCCAGGTTAGCCTCTGGCCTTCACACGCATGCACACGCACGTCCACATCTGTACCCGCACACACGTACACACAAAGGAAGAAAAGAAAAGAAAAAAGCAACTGAAAGCCCCATCAGTCTGTGCAGAAAAAGGGCTGGCCCCACCTGAGCGAGGCTGTTGAGGCATTCTTGTTGTGTGACACAGTACCTGTGTGCCTCTTGTGTGACACAGCACCTGTGTGCCTCTTGT
>NC_022033.1:4015240-4034115 GCF_000317375.1 Microtus ochrogaster | reverse complement strand
TGTGACACAGCACCTGTGTGCCTCTTGTTGTGTGACACAGCACCTGTGTGCCTCTTGTTGTGTGACACAGCACCTATGCTTTTTGGGTGTGCGGCACCCTGGCTCTCAGAGCATAAGTGGGGGAGGTGGAGGTGGGTGCCACATCTCTGGGTCTTGTTTGCGTTTCCAGAGGGACATTTTCTTCCCGGTGAGCTGGAAGCAACACACTCCCTGCCTCATGATCATTTGCCTGATATCACAGTTATTGACCCAGGGCTGCAGAAAGAATCTGGTAATTAGCTTGGCCCGTCCTTGTGCTCCTATGGACATCTCTCTCGAATGGATGGCATATCCGCTTTGATTATTATTATTATTGAGATTTCTTGCAGTAAAAAGGCCTTTTCCATTAAGTAAGCCCTGTCCTATTTACTCTGGAGCTGGGGGCTGGGGTACATTAGAACATTCTGTGGGAGAATGATTACTCTTATATATTTCCTTAGAAACGGATTTTGCAGAAGCAGAGAGAGAACATTGAAGTAATGGAGGTTAATTATTTGGGTTTTTACTTTTCTGGGTGGATTGGAAGGCCTGCCACTCTTCTCATTACACAGACTAAAATTGGAACACCGAAGAGGAACTGAGTGTGGCCTTGTGCCTGATGACACATCTGAAGTCACACTGATTGAAGGAGCTGTTTTATGGAATGTGAAGAAGTACATTGGGTTTATGGTCTGCAGCTTCCGGCATTCAGCATGGCTTACAGCAGTAAACACGGCCATGTTCTTGCTGCATCTCTAAAGGGAGTCTTTAGAGGATGCTCTCAAATTTAAGCTTAGGAAGCAGTCTCTGCAATCTAGAAGACTCATCTATGTCTATACCTCTGGGTAGACTTAGGAGGAATGACTCTTGTCCTCATTGAGCACAAAGGGAAACTGAGGCTTGGCGACGTGTGTCTAGCAACCTGTGTGGAATCACTCAGATGAGAAATTTGGTGGCCAGCACAGCAGTGGGCTTTACTCAGTTCAAGCCATTCACATGGACCCTCAGAAATGGTGCTGAACTGGAGTGGGTGCTCACACACACAGAGACACACACACCAGTTCTCCCAGACCTGGAGAGGCAGATGTAGGAGGATGAGAACAGCCTGGTCTATGGAGTAAGATGCTGCTCAAAAAGCGTCAAAACCCAACAACAACAAAGCCAAAAACAAACAAACCAAACAAAGTGAAAGGAACAAAACAAAACAGGGTGAAACAACCAAACAAAACAACCAAAAAAAAAAAAAAAGAACAAACCAACCCCCCCCAACCTTACATTTATTTTCAACTGGGACTGCTTACCATTTCAGCAAGCGGAAGACTGATATGGTATGCCCTAAGGCACTGTAACAAAGATAAACAACAGGGTAAGCAAGGTTGGTGAGTCCTATGAGCTCAGGTCCAAGCTGAAGTTGCTTTGTGTCCCTGAAGAACTTTGCTAGTGTGGGGAGTGTCAGAGCCTGGCTGGGACCTTTCTGTAGGAGGTAAATGTTGGGAGGAAATAGGTCAGTGCGGCAGGAGAGGAGGGTTCAAATTAGTATAGGAAGCCTTCCTGTCAGCAGAGGAATGCTGCCTGCCAAGGCTCTCAGGAACAGAGATGAGCAGAAGTACCTACCATGGAGATAAATCCGAAGCAGGTTTCTGTCTTTTCGACAGCACCTGCCATGGAGCCCCAGATGTGTCACCTTTATCAAAGCTTCCCTGCTACTCTCCATGTGTCCCTGTCCAGTTCTCCTTTGTTCTGGACACATGGATCTGGAAGTGAAGGTGTGTGTACCCAGCGCCTCAATTCCTGCCTGTAACACTGGTGGTGTCCACCGGGAGGAAGCTAGCATTGAGACTTTGTCTTCTAATTTAGAGAGAGAGAGAGAGAGGGGGGGGGGAGGTAAAGAGAAGAGAAAAGAGGGAGAGAAGAGAGAGCAGAAAGAAGGGAAAAGAGAGAGAGAGAGAAGAGGGGGGAGAGAAAGAAGGAAGAGAGAAGATAAAGAAGAGAGAAGAGAGAAGAGACAGATAAAAGAGAGAGGAGAGAGGGGGAAAGAAGAGAAAGAGAAGGGAGAGAAAAGAGAGGAGAGAGAAGAAAGAGAGAGGAGAGAAGGGGAGAGAAAGAAGATAGAGAAAAGAGAGAGAGTAGAGAGAGGGAGAAGAAAGACAGAGAAGAGAGAGGAGAGAGAAGAAGAGAAAGAGATGATTTCTCTTTAGTGACTTCCATAGTCATGGACATACCATCTCTAAAATGTTGCGATATAATAATAAATGAGGCTAAGACTTGGGCAGCCCACCCCCATCCAGCACCTCTGCTGGTGACATTGGAGCTTGGAGAATCTGTGTGTTCCTGAGGGGTCATGTGGTATTGGTATGGAGGACAGAAGTTGATGCTGAGTATCTTTCCCAATTGTTTGCCACCTTACTTTTAAGGCAGGGCTGATCACTGAACCTGAAGCTCGAAGATACTTCTAGGTTGGCTGGCCAATAAGCTGCCAGAGTGTTGCTTGTCTCTACCTCCCCAGAGCCAGGGCTGACTGTAGATGCAGGATGCTATGCCTGGCTCCTCCTTGTGTACAGGGATGAACTCTGGTCCTGTGGTTGTGTGGTAACCACCAAGCCATCCCCTTAGCCTCCTGCTGCACAGTTTCAGCAGAGACTCCCAAATTGCTTGCTAATTAATCTCTGCCAGTAGCATATTAGAAGATCCTTCTGCCCCCTTCCTCTCAGCCAGCTGTAGCCTCTGATCCCCATTATGTGGGCATGCTTCCCTGGGAACCCATAAAGCCCAGGCCTCTGGGCTTGCTTCTCTCGGGGTCTCCTCCTCACATCTCAGAGTTGTGAGCATCATCGCAGGCCCCTAGGGACGGGAGAGTTCTGCTCACAATCTTTTTCTGTTTGGAGCTCAGAGAAGTTTCTCCTGAGCAAACTTCAAGTCCACTGGGCACAATTTAATGTTCCTTCCAAATATTAATTGATTTGTTCTCCGGCGGAGGCATGATGTCTCAGCCCTGCTCAGGGACAGTCTTGTCACTGCTAAGGACACAGAGCCACACAGGACTTCCTCTGTGCCTGGCCAATTCATTAGACCCGGTTAGCAATTTGCAAAAGAGATTAATTGATTTGCAGGCTGCTGAGCCCTGAGTGTTAGTCAGCTCCCTCCTGGCAGCAAGCTCAGAGAAGCACTGCCCACCCTGGGAACCCAAGAGAGCCAACGGCACTGTGGAAGGCTATGGGCAAGACGGGCGGGAGGATGGGGGGGCCCTTCATTTTTCATCATAAACAGGAGCCTAGGCTGTCCCAGTCCTTTCTGGGTCAGGGTTGTATGCAGACCCACAGTAGGGACCTCTAGGATAAAGTGAGAAGTCTGGCTATAGAAAATGTGAATTTCTCAACTCTTTATGGTGTGTGTGTATGTGTGCCTGTGTGTGTATGTGTGTGTGCAAATGCACATATGCTCCATCTTTTTTTTTCTTTTTTCTTTTTCTTTCTTTCTTTCTTTTCTTCTTTTTTTTTTTTGTCTTGTTTTGTTTTGTTTCTGAGACAAGGTCTCACTATGTAGTTCTGGCTGTCCTTGAACTCACTGTGTATACCAGACTGGGCTGCCTCTGCCTCTTCAGTGCGCTTGCGCTGGGATTAAAAGCGTATAACACCATGTCCAGTTGAGCCATTTCCTTCCTTCCTTCCTTCCTTCCTTCCTTCCTTCCTTCCTTCCTTCCTTCCTTTCTCCATTCTTCCCTTCCTCCCTTCTTTTATCTTTCTCTCTCTTATTTTAAAATTATTACTTATTTGTGTGTGTATGTGTGTGCGTGCATGCACACATGTAGGAGAAGGAGAAGAAGGAGGGAGGTGAGGGGGCTCTCAGATCCCCTGGAGCTGGAGTTACAGGCCTGGTGCAGGTGCTGGGAATCAAATTCTGGTCCTCTGCAAAAACAGTATGTCCTAACCGCTGAGCAATCCTTCCAGCCCTCTCCACCTTAATTTTGAGTCAGGGTCACTAGGCTGACTAACCAGAAATTTCCCTCAAATTCTCATCTAACTTAACATAGACAGTTCTATGGGGGTGCTGGAAGTGGAACTCAGGGCCCCGTGTTTGAGGGGTAAACCATCGCCCAAGGTCTTTAGAGCTTTTATTGTTGCCCAACTGGTTTGAGCACTGAACATTGTATACCTAGGTTAGGGAGATTCTGTTGTGAGGAAAGGAGGTTTGATTCCAGTTTGTCTACACACACACACACACACACACACACACACACGCACACATGCACGCACACACAACAAGAGGGTGGCAAGAGGAGGAAGGAAGGAGTCATTATCTCATGTAGAAGGAAAATTTAAAAAAATGGTTTCAGGTTTATCTGGGTCCAGGTTCACTAACGTCTGCTGGGCTTGGGTCTCTAGGCATCAGGAACCCCCACAGCCTCCTAGAGTTTCTGTGATCTCAGCTGCTTGTCCCAGCCCAAAACTAAATCTTTCCTGCCTAGTCTGGGTCTCTGCCTGCCTTTAATCCAGCTGCTGAGATACTGTACACCAGCCCTGGGGATTTAATCACCTCTGTGGAGCTGTTGAGAGCAAAGGAGAAATGGCTGCCTCAAAGAGGAGGGGGTCAGGCAAGTGACAAGAGACGTTGTTCATCCATACAAACTTGGGGATGCCGTCTCACCCTTAGGCTAATGCAAGGAAGCATGTTCTTACGAGCAGGTACGTGCCTTGACACCCCGCGAGAGAGAGGAGGGAGGCAGAAGATGCTGTGGGCTCTCCTCAAAGTGCTAGGGACTAGGGAGAGGGCCATGATGCCTTTCCCAAGGAGATGAGTCCTGAGGTTTGCATGCAATTACCGGCTCTGCTGTGTGCCAGGCAGTGTGTGGGAGCAGAAGACAAGCAAATGAGAACACGACGTGGCTCTTGTCCTTTGGGAGAGCTGGGTCTGGCAAGGGGAGCCGACAGAGACTGGTAAACAAGTCATTACAGATGCAGCGCCATGAGCTTGCTGATGTGATTAAGCTTCTGAATGAGGGGTCTTGACAAGGCCGGCTGGGGGAGGAGAGCAGCACCAGGACACAAACAGGAACTGGAGGGGGGGCTGCAGCATCCGCACCTGTCCCCAAGGCCTCTCCATCCAGCCCCCACTGCAGATGGAGGGCTGGGGCCTGGGGGCTGGCTGCTATCCATCCTCCTCCCTTCCCTCCCCGAACCATAAAAGATTTAAAAAAAAAAAAACGTATGTACATGCTAAAACAGCAGTAGAGGCAGGCAAACAGCACTTCACCGCTATTTACTTGTTTTTCTAAAACTTTGTTTCCTTAGCAATCATTGACAGAGTCTTGTTTACTAGAGTAACTAGCTCTCTCTCTCTCTCTCTCTCTCTCTCTCTCTCTTTCTCTCTCCCTCTCTCTTTTCCTCTCTCATCCCTCCCTGTTTTTGTTTGTTTGTTTGTTTGTTTTTGAGTCAGGGTCTCACCATAACCCAGGCTGGCCTTGAACTCCCTACAAGGATGACCTTGAACTTCTGATCTTTCTGCCTCCACCCCCAGTACTGGGTTGACAGCTGTGACCATCATGCCTGGTCTATGCAGTGCTGGGGATTGAACCCAGGGAGTTGTGTATGCTAGGCAAACACTCTACTGACTGAGCCACATCCCCAGCCTTCAGAAGCTTGATGTGTACCCCCCCCCCCCACACACACAGAGAAAGTGGGAAGGCAAAAATGCCTCTAGGTACTAATGACTGGATCAGCTAGGAGGTGGGAAGGGAGGCTTAGGAGAGTTCCTTCCCAAAGGTCCTACAAATGCTGTCTGAATTTTGTTCTAGAATTTTCTCATGTGAAATGTTAGCACAAGCAACCAAATGAAAGCAGAAGATGGAGTAGGATGAAGAGCATCCTCATCCCTGTTGGGTCCTCCACTCTCATCTGCCACCCCTCCCTTTCTCAAGCAGCCTTCTTGGTTAGACCCTTTGGGACTAATCCTAACTGAGGTGCTAGCAGGAAGGTGAGACAGAGCAGGTCCTCAACAGCGTTGTCCTGGAGGAGACATGTTAAGTGGTATGCCACCAACCTTAGGTGACAGAATCACAAGAAGGGGATTTGCTGTTCAGTCCTTTAAGCCCCCTTGATGACGTCATGGGGAACGTTTGATTTTGATGCTAATAGCGCTTCCCACCTGCCTGACCTTTTCCTAATCCCTTTGCATCAAGAGGGGTTAGGTGTCCACATCTGGCTGGGAGATGAGAACAAGGTTGTTTTTGATGAAACTTGTTTTTGTCAGAGCATCTGCTGCCCCAGTGTTTTGCCTTGAAATCCCTCAACTTGTACCCAGCTCACCTGGGAAACCGTTGTGCTCACCTCTCAGCTTCCTGTGAAGCCCGGGCGGGGGCGGGGGCGGGAGGGGGCACACAAAGACCGGTAATTTCATTTGTGGACTTAGAATTCATTTGTTTCTAAGTCAAGGGACATCTGTCTCTTTTTGCCCGGGGCCCCTCTGTAAAATGGTGTATGGCCGCTGCCTATGATTCATCTAATCTGGCTCTTGTCTACAAGTCCTGCCTCACACCAAGGGGGCGCGCGGGGAGCGGGGGTCAGGACTACTGTGGGAGGCCCACCTTACAGGGGTCCTCAAGGTCCAAAGGTCTTCTTGCTGTTACAGAATGTACTCAGTAGCATGGTGATGGTGACGATGGTGGCAGACAGTAGGAGGCGCACTACCGTTTTTGCCCCAGAGACAACGTCTTAAGGCCAGGGGGTGAGCCCTGAGCTGTGAAATCCTGTTCTACTGTCAGGAGTAAGTGGGTATCTAGGGAGACGCTGGGAAGGCTAGGGGTTACGCTTCATGAACACCTCCGATGGTTGTTCCAGACGGAGCCCAAAGAGTCCCTGGCGCTCTGCTCAAGGTCCCTAGCGCCCCTACTCCTGCTGGCTTTCACTCCAACCTTGGATGCTGGTAAGGAGGTCAGAGAATCAGCTCCAACAATAAGCAGCCTCCTGCTTCCTCGTTTGAGGGTTTTCATCAAATGTTTCCCCTCATCGGATTTTCAATATGGCCCTTGGAGTCTGAGGGGGTCTGTCAAGGCCACCCCCTCCCCATCCCCACCGGCAGGGAGTCTTGCCCAAATACATACGTGGAGGGAAAGATAGGTTCCCTAGATACCCCCCCCCCCGGCTAAATCTCTAAAAATGTTGGTTTATTTCTTTAACTTTCAGAAGATTTTTTTTTTGTTCCAGCCTCAATTAGCATTTGATGGCTACAAGGCACCTGGCATGCCGGAGACGGACAAAAGCCACTTCTAAGCACAAACGTTCAAAATTATTAAGTGTTCATTAAAGCACCCCCGGGTGCACAGCACTCTCAGGGATGTTTGCTTCTCAATTTTCTATAATTTCCTCTTTTTTCTTTTAGCTAAAGGCAGATGAAAAACGAACTCCCCTTATTTGAGTCTCTGAATCATAGTTAATTTGTGACGCCCCCTCCCTTAACTGCTCTGTTTCCCTCTGCCTCCTCCTGTCGCCTTTCTTATCAATCGGATAAACTTCTTATTCCTTTTTAACCCTTACTCCGACTTCCACTTGGAAAATGCATGCAGAAGCCGCTAACAGCTCTCTCTACACCTCCCCCCACTCTCTTTGGGCAGAGGGCTGCGGGCTAGACGCCGTAGAAACATCGAGAAGGCTGCTGCGTCACAGCTGCCTGGGAGCGGGCAAAGACAAGGGGGCAGCTGTCTGGCAGGTGGCTGCAGGCAGGCTGGGTGCAGAGCACACCCTGGGCAGCCGCCCACGGTCCCCGACCCCCCCCCCCGACTGACTTCCGGGGGGACTGGGGAGCTGCTGCTGAGTGTGGACTGTTCTGGAAAAACACAAAGCTCCAAGCCCCCTCCCATCCGCTCTCCTGTGACTCTGGTCTTACATGAGCAGAGACGGAACAACAACTAAAAGCTGTTTTTCTCTTTTCCCTTTTCTTTTTTTTTGACAAAAACCTCACATAACCTCAAAAAGTTACCCATGAATTTACCAAAAACTTTTTATGAAACTATTTTAACCTCTGGTGGGGGTTAAAAACAAGCTCTGTGGATTTATTATCCGGGAAGAGAGAGAGAGAGGAAAAAAAAAGAAGGATGACTCTGTATTTGCTGGAAAATCGTCTTCCAAGTTTCAACGGCTCCCCCTACCGCCGCCTGCGAGGAATGGCGGGAGCCAACTGCAGCAGGAGCTGAAGGGCTACAGGCTGCCGGGGACCTGGTCCCAACGGTTGTCTGGACCCCCACCACTGCATCCCGGGTCTGTTCCGAACCCAAACCTGGACCCCTTGTCGGGCCTTAGCTTATATTCTTCAGAGCTCACGTGGCTAAACCAGCAGGCCGATAGCCAGCTGGGCTTGTACTGCAGGCTTGAGCTGGACCCCTGCAGAACAGGCGATGCTCGCAGTCTGAGCACGCAGGCGACCCTTGCTTGTTTATTCCTTTTCGCTGCTTTCACGTAAATGCCACCCAGATGTACTGCGGGAAGAATGATGACCCCCCCCCCCTTCCGCAAAGGAAGAAAGGACAGGAGTGCAGGCCGGGGGCCTCGTAGGAGACGGGGATCCAGAGAAGTTGAACATTGCAGAGAGCAGTGTGAGGTGGGCAAAGGGGAAGGACCGAGTCTAGGGAGGACCTGGCGATGGGGTGAGGGTCCCTGTGAGGAGGTTGCTGGATGTGGTCACACACCCCCAATCCCCCAGCTTTGAAACACCGGTTTTCGTTCAAAACTAAACATGCTTTTACGAAGCACACGGGAAAAAAAAAAAA
Source organism: Microtus ochrogaster (assembly GCF_000317375.1). Classification (NCBI taxonomy): domain Eukaryota; kingdom Metazoa; phylum Chordata; class Mammalia; order Rodentia; family Cricetidae; genus Microtus; species Microtus ochrogaster. Next base: position 4,025,339 of record NC_022033.1, on the reverse strand, counting down.
AAACTGTTCAGAAAGCAAATGTAAACAGAGGAGCCGGCTCTGCCGCCTGCCCAGCAGAGGCAGCAGCAACCAGTGGCTCGCTCTGGGCCCCTGGGGCCTCACACCTGGAGTCCTGTTGCTGAGGACCCAGCTAGCTTCTGTACCTCAGTGTCCCGCCTGAAAAAAAAAAAAATAACGACAGTGCTGAAAATAAAAATAAACAAGAAAAAAAAAACCCTTATTATGAGAAACAGCTCGTAGCGTCCTGGTAACCTCAGCTTCTATACATGGAGAAAGTCTGCTCTGATCTCTATGGGGAAATCTAGAATCTGACACTAAAGAGATAGTCCAGTGTTAACATGACGTGCGCGTGCACACACACAGACACACCTACCTGTCTTTGTTATTGAGGTCGTGGTTGGTGGGGGACTCACTGCCATTTCTCCCTGTCACTTGACACCTACACACCCAGCATCCAGCCCAGGAAAGCCAAATGCCAAACCCACTGTGGCTGTAGCTCTTCTGGGGTCCATGGGTTGGTTTGGAAGGGAAACTGTTCCTTTTCCTTCCGTCCCCCTGCCTGGGAGACTGTAGGGCGAAACCGCAGCTGTTCCACACGGGCAACTCTCTAGAGGTCCCTTGGGGGTGTGGTTGCACTTGGGGAGGGGCGCTTTCTCTTCTTATGGAGGGGGTCCATACCCCTCCCCTCCTGGTGGGTTTGCTTCTTTCCCAACTTTTCTTTGCACCAGGCCCATTTCAGGTTTGGCACTTGACTCCAAAGGTTCATTTGTGGTTTGGGGGCGTGTTTTCCAAGACGGACTTCCTAGGCATACTGAAGGTTCCTGCGCTGATGCACCTGAGAGCAGGGCTCTGACCCAGGCTAGGCGCCTTCTGCCCCGCCTGATGGTAGGACCTGGTGTTCTGATGCCTCTGGTGGTAGACTCCAGAATAGCACCCTGTTGCTTTAACACCGCAGACAGGCATTCCTGTCCAGCAGCCATTTCCTAGGGAACTGCTTGGGTTCTAATTGTTCCTTCCCTTTTTTCCCTCTCGACATAAGATCTGGCTAGATAGTCCGTGCCGCCTCAAACTTGTGATAATCCTCCTGCCTCATAGTTACCACCCCATCAGGTTTTTCACATTGCTTCTTACAAAGGGCAACCTACCATCTTCCTGTCTCTCCCCATTGCATCCTAAAGCACTGAACACTGCAATGGAGACCTCAAAAACCATCAAGAAAGGACATGTGCGCACCTGCCTCTGCCCAAATGAGTTCAGTAGAGTATGACGTTGACTTTCACAAATCCACAGGTTAATGGCTCAGAGGAAATTGCTGGTATATGTTTTAATCTTAAAGCAATTACTTTTCCTTTTCCAGTTGCTTCTGGGTCCGGCAGAGATTTCCGTTCTGTAATTTTTGCTCCTCCCTTTTTGCGCTGTAGAGTGAGGGACTGCTGAGTGGCAGAGGAAGCTCTTCATTTTCAGCTATTAGTTTCTATCTTTGTGCCCTGCTGTATTTAATTTCAATTAATTGAAGTGACATTTCATTATAAATGTGAAGCATAATTTAGAAAAATTGGGAGAAAAAATGAGAAATCTTTTTAGTCCAGCCTAAGTAACTGCATTTTGAAGTTTAGAATGAACAGGGATCTGGCATGTTCTGGAAGCTTCTCTGAAGGGCAGGATCTGGCTTCTCATTTTGTTTGATTTTGTGCTTACTTTGTCTGTCTGAGTTTCATCCGCTTGAATTTCCAGATCCCGAGGACATGGGGCATGCTTCTCCTTCACTCCTCATCTGGACTCTCCATAAATTTGAGGCTCTGCCATGTGGTCATCTGAGGAGTTAGATAAGGAAGGAATTGATGGTTTCTCTCAGTGTGCAAGGAATCGATGTCGGCTGGAATTTGCTATTTCTAGAAAAGACCCTTGGTCTGTGATTTGTTTCTCAGATGCAGTTCCATTAGCTACATCCTGGGGGCCAGGGGCAGATGACCAAGCCTTGCATTTTGTGCCTGCCATTAGGTAATGGTAGGTAAATCTTTCATCCCCCTTTTGGTGTGAGCAGAAGGTGCTGGGGGTCACCTGACTTGCAGGGTAAACACCTACTTCATCCTCTGGGGTCTAAGGAGATGTCAGTGTCCTTGTGGGTTGGGAGAATGATTGAACATCCATCACCACTCCTGGTACCAAGGGCCTAAGATCCAACGCAAAAAGACTTAGGTAGTAGATACAAAGCAAATCTGTTTGTTTTGAGGGTATTTAGCTGGACTGGGGACATGTCCCTATATATCTTCCTAAAATCAGAGTTAGTATCCTTCTTGGATACCTCTGACCATCTCTGATGACTTCCAGTGGCTTCTAGTGGCCCCACAGAATCTTCCCCACTTAGCAATTAGATAGGGAGATTCTTAGCCAAAGTCCCAGTATGGAGTCTAATCTAGGGAGATCCGGCTGTAAGTAGCCCTGGAGCCCCCTCCTTGGTCAGGTGGGAGGTGAGAGCTAAGTGGAACACCCTGTTGAACAGGAGGCAACAGATGCTGGGGGTACTTCCACCTCCAGAGAGGAAGAGGAGAGCAAGAGTTTTCACAGCCAGTGAACTTTATTCTGCACTCTGTGGGCCACACGTGGGGTCTCAGTAGATGCTGGGCACTAGCACAGATGGCTCTTATTCCCACTCCCTGTCTACAGCCCTCCCCTCTCTGAAGGAGAGCTCTTCATCCCTCTCCAGCTTCTTCCTGTATGGCCTTCTCCCAGGAGCATGTGGAAAATCATCTCCAGGAGAACTGGACACCAGTTCTATAAGCTCCAAGATGGAGCCCTGTACCATACAGGCTCCATACTTTTTTTTTTTTTCTCAACACAAGGCAGAGTCTGAGGGACAACCTAAAACATAATGGAGATTAGACAAAACAGGCCAACTTCCACTTCCAACACTTAATTGATTACTCTGGTGGCCTGGGTCCCGTGAAGTCCCTGTTACATAAAGTGTTACTTGGTGACATGTGTTCTGCTCACATTTCACGAGGCGGCTGGGCTGAACTTGCAATGTGCGTCTTTAATAACGTCTTTGTCATCGCCGGCGCCGCTGGCTTGAGTCACCTGATGTAGCTTTCAGAGCACAGCTCTCTGCCTTCATCCCAGCTCTTTGAGATCTAGTACCTTTAGAACCCGAGGACAATGCCATCATAGAGATTTATCCTCAGCCCTAAGAGCCCATTTTCACTCAACATTAGGACCGTCACTTTCATTTTTCCAGTAGATGCCTGTTCGCAATTTTCACAAAATATGTTCGATTTTGCTTTTCTACGGCGGCCTTCAAGAGATTTGTTTGGAGCAACATGTAGGGCTTATAATTGTATCCCAAATGTCTGGGACTAATGACTGTATTTGTGTTAAAATCACCCCCCATTACCTTTTCCAAAACTAATTTTCTCAGATAATGTCTCTGAATAAACCAAACCAGCATCCATTGGCGTCATACCAGGCTAATGTGTTTTTCTGAGTAGCATTTTTGTAATTCAAAGTGAAGGACTCATGTTCCTCGGCCCAGGATGGGCTGTGTCCTGATATGCCCACGGGCTAAATGGAGAACACCTGAAGCCTGAATTCCTGATTTACCTACCACGTATCCGTCCTTGACACGGGACACTGTGGGGTGTCAGTCGTTGCCCTTCGTGGTGGTGGGGCTGACGAGTGGTTGCTGTCACCTTTATGAGACCGTAGGACCCCACAGATTCAGCACCAAAATGGGGGATGCTCAGGGACAACTGAATGCACGTTACATGTTCACCGTGTGAAGATGTAGTCACCAAGGAGACTTATTTGTAAACTGCAAACCGTTTGGTCATTGAGAGCGTTTCCTGTAAGTGGGAGACTATCTGGATTTGGCCATGGCCTCTGTTCTGAGGGTAACTTTAGGGAGTGAAACTTCCATTCTGTGGATAGTCTTTAGCACAGTATGTCCTTCGAGAGGCCCAAAGGGACTGGAATAGGCTAGAGCCTTGCTAGACTAGAGCTCCATGTCTGAAGGTCAGATGAGATTCGACGGATGTGGGGCGGAAACCTTCGCTTTATTCTAATATAAACTGAAATCCTACCACCTAAACAGCACCCTGAATATGGCTGCTTAGAATCAGTTCTACTTCCGTGTGTTATTTTAAATAGTCATCCATTTTAACCTTCCATAAGCATGTCAACCAGACTATACATACAAACTCATGGGGACTGTGGCGGCACACACAGCGCTTACATGGGTCTGCACCAGATGGGGTCCTGGAGCTAAGAGGAGAGGTAGGCCTTTTCTCTAGCCTGGAAACTATATCCAGTTGATCGCCACTTGGAAATAAAAACTAGCGTTCTCTAAGGGAGCCTTGCTGGGGACACACAAACCACTATTAACGGTAGGCCTTAGGCCCAGCAGCGATGGCCAACACAAAATGAACTCAATGTCATTTTTGGAGATTTCTTTGTTTCATAATTTTTAATCAGAGCATTTTTTTTAAACCTTACCCATCTTTTGTATATACATTATGGCTTCTGATTTTGTGTTTTTATTTATTTATCTATTTGCTTGTTTGCTTGCTTATTTTGTTTTCTCAAGATAGGGTTTCTCTGTAGCTTTGGAGCCTGTTCTGGAACTTGCTCTGTAGACCATGCTGCCCTTGAACTCATAGAGATCTGCCTGCCTCTGCTTCGTGAGTGCTGGGATTAAAGGTGTGTGCTACCACCACTTGGCTGATTTTGCGTTTTTATGGGATTCCTGTATATGGGAACTCGTATGCCTCTGTATCTATCTGTGTTTCTTGTGCTTTTTCTTTGGATCTTTTTCTTGTTTGGTTGTTCTGTCCTTTCTGATTTCTTTGTTTTTGTTTTTATCTTATTTTATTTTTTTATTATTCTTTAGATGCCTGTTTGTTTTCTAATGTGAGGCAGATCTGCAAGAGGAGGAAATTGGGAGGACCTAGGAAGAGTAGGAGAGGTGAACCCATAACCAGAATACAAGGTATGAAAACAATCTATTTCCAGTCAAAGAAAAGAATGTGCATGAGTGCAGATAGAGACCAGAGGCTGACTTCAGGTGTCTCCTTCATCAGCTCCACCTTAGGACAGGGTCTCCCACGGAGCCTCGAACTTGCTCATCAGTGAGCCTTGGGGCATGCCTCTGACTCCCTAGTGCTTGTTCATGGGTTCTGGAGATTAAACCTAAATCCTCATGCCTGTATGGTAAGAACTTGACCAACAGCCATCTCCCCACCCCCGTTATGAAGCAGTTCAGGGTTGGTCACTGCTCAGTGTGACGTCATCCATCTCTACTCTCTACTGTCTTGTATGCTCTAACAGAGGTCAAGGGTCCTCTTAGCGAATGCCCATAGAGCACTCACTCTAGACTAATTACAGCAATGACGTCATCCATCTCTACTCTCTACTGTCTTGTATGCTCTAACAGAGGTCAAGGGTCCTCTTAGCGAATGCCCATAGAGCACTGACTCTAGACTAATTTCAGCAATGCGCTCTATCAGCATTACAGGTGGTTGGGAGCTCCTTGATCTGGGTCCTGGGAACTGAACTCAGGTCTTCTGGAAGAGCAGCAAGTACTCTTAACCACTCAGCTGTCATTTCTAGCTGCATTTTTAAGCATTCCCCCCCTTCCTTTCTCCCTCCCTCCCTTCCTTTTGGCAAGAACACAGGTGTATTTAAACACTCCTTCTAATACGAGAAAATGGCCAGTAAGGTTAACTGACGACCTCACCAGTGCCCCGCATCCGCTGGCTCATCTGTGTACGGTGCACTTCCTGTGGGTAGCAGGGTCACTGCGGCACCTTGAGGCTCCCATGTTTGTGTGAGATGGAGAAAGGACATGAACTCAAGAAGGGTGGCCACACTTGGCTACAAGGAAAACTGAAAAATGGCAGTTTAGTCCCATAGTGGTGCGCTGCTGCTGGGGGATGGCCTTCTGTAGGACTTCCAGCCATCCCTACGTTGGCTGCTGTCTGGATCTGGTCAAGAGGTCACCTGGCTGCAGAGTCCAAAATAGTATTCTAGGATGTTCCCAACAGCATGGGGCTTTTGTTGGTAAGAAGAGGAGGATAGGAGTGGGAAGGTAGCTGCCGGGTTTCCAAGTCTTTCAGTTCAGATGGTGAAGGATCATTGATTGTCAATGGCCTCATTTAGAGCCTAGAGTTGACTCGGTTGGTGAAGTGTTTGTGATCCCCAGCAGCCATGGAAAAAAAGCTGGCTGTGTGGCAAGAGATTGTAACCCCAGCAGTGGGGAGACAGAGGCAGGTGGATGCCTGGGGCTCCCCAGCCAGGCTGTCTAGCCTACACTGTGAGTTCTAGACCAGGAAGAGACCCTGTATGTACGATCAACACTAAGTGGGCTCGGTAGTTTGTCTATATTGGTGGATATTTCTATACGTGGGCTCGGTAGTTTATCTATATCGGTGGATATTTCTATACGTGGGTTCAGTAGTTTATCTATATCGGTGGATATTTCTATACGTGGGTATATAGCTATAGGAGAAGCCATGCTCTTGAGGAGTGCATGGAAAGAGGGCGAGGGGAAGAAGGAGCGGAAATGACGTAAGCACGATGCTTGGATATGACGTTCCGAAAAGTTAATTTGTGAGGGTGTATAGTTTCTGAGAAACGACACCCCAGGCTGACCTGTGGTGCATGTCTCACACACATACATGCGTGTGCACCCGCACACACAAATGTGTACACACACATGCTCTATGTAAGTGAAAAGGAGACTTCATTAAACCTTTGCATGCAGGTATCTAGATCAAGAGCTGGCAAACTTCTGCTGTGGAAATCAAGTCATGATGATTTCTGACGGGAAGCCCCACCGTCCCTATGGCAAGCACTCAACCACACTGCTGGAGAAAGCATCTAGCAGTGAACGGGTGTGAACAGGTGTGAACAGGTGTGAAGGCGTGCCAATCAAACTTTGTTTACAAAGACAAGCAGCTCAGGTTTGCTCTTCAGACAGTTGTTTGCTGGTTGCTGTTCTAGAGAAGCTATGGATATGATGGAATGGTAAATGCTTCCTATTTGGAGATCCGCAGACAGGGCATATTCGCCAAGCACATAGGCAGATCGTGGTATTGGGGAGCAGGCGAAGGGCGGGGCTTTCACGGATGCTTTATGTTGATGTAGAATTAAATATGACCATGTCTGGACTTCTCTCCTAAAAACCAAAAACCACAATGGGTTTAGGAAGTTCTGTTTCTCTTACCAATAACCACTGGAGTGGAAATGGTGGAGGTCTCGAACGGGGCGTTGTGGTGTGCTGTGTGCCATCTGCTCTCTCCACCATAGGTTTCCTTCTTCACATCCTAGCATGGCTGCAGCAGTTGCTGCTGTCGGGTCTGTGTTCTAGTGACTGGTGAGAGAAAGGGGAGGGCAGCCTCACTCCCTAGAGAGGCTGACCTTGTCAATTGTGTGCCTGCCTCTCTCATGGCACCCAGGCCAGAGCGAAATGGGAGCAAACAGGTTTCAGATCCAGCAGGAAGTGGCACCCTACAGTGACAAGGCCAGAGGCCAGAAGGAAGCCACGCAGAGCTCTGCCACAGAAGCTGAGATACAATCAGGAGGTCTCAAGAGTCTCCACTTGTTTAGTGTCCGGGCTGGCAATGCTGTCTTGTTGGAGTTGACTCCCTAACTCCAGAGATCTCCTTACATCTTCTTGACTTCCCATCTCTTTGACTCAAACTTGTAAGGCCTGGGCGTTGTGTCTTTCCAAGCACAGCAGACTTATTCATAAGTGTAGTCCTGGGACAGTGAAGGTCAAACTGGAGAGAGAGAAAGGGCTTCGAAGCTCTGCTCAGCAGCATGGCTCTGTTGCTTTGACACCTCTCTCTTTCTCTATGTATATATATGTGTGTGTGTGTGTGTGTGTTTACATATATATATATATAGTGAGACAGGGTTTTTCTGTGTAACCCTGGCTGTCCTGGAACTTGCTCTGTAGACCAGGCTGGCCTCAAACTTATAGAGATCCACCTCCCTCTGCCTCCCAAATACTGGGATTAAAGGTGTGTGCAACAACCTCCTGTCTTTCTTTGATACCTCTTTAAAAGTTTTGTTATCAAATGCGCCACACTGTTCATGAGCTTGGGGACCCTTCCTCTTCTACCTCCTGTTTCCTCTTCTGTACCCCGAAGAGTGACGTTTCTCCCTTGTCGCCACACTGCAGTGGTTGGCCCTGTGTCTTTTTCCACACTGTTGCTTCCCACTGTCAACCACAGCAGAAGCCTCAAATTATATGGTGAGCCTCAGTAATAACAGCAGAGAAGCACCTTGCTATTGTTTATACAGAACAAGGCGTGAGATTCCGTCAAAACTTCAGGAAAGTGTCCTATTATCTCTTCGTGTTCATTCTCCTTCCCAGCCCCCACCCCCTACCTGTCACTCAGGGAGAGCCACTGAGAAGTCTACACTGTGAGGGAGAGAGACCCTCCCCACCACCATCAGCCAGGGTGCAACAGGCCTGAGTAGGCTGGTACTTCGTGTGCCAGCAGGTGCCTGCAATCCTAAGGCTGGTAATCAGAGACGCTTTTCAAACACCTTCAGTTACCTTTAAACTTCGTAGCCTTTAAATAAAACTACTTCTTTAAAAGAAGGAAGAAAAACAACAACAACCCTTGATGAATGCACACCCGACATTAAATGGAGTTTGAAAAAAAAATGATCAGGGTTTACAATATCATTATAATCAGCAAGAAGAGAGGGACCTAGTCCATCATTATCGCTCTCGCTCGCGGAGGGGAGGGGAGAGCGGCTCCAGAGTAATCAGAAGAAGAAAATTTTCTCTAATGCTGATCTGACTATGCCATCTTCCTGGAGCCCACCTCAGCCCTGGGCTCCCTCAAATGCTGTCCCTTAGTCTGCCCTGGGACAAGCCTCCTTCAGAATCTTGATAAATGTGGGGGAAGGGGTTGTGCTTCATGAAGAGCCTGGGTTTGGGATTCTGGAAATAACAGACAGGCTGGTTTTCATCCATGAAATCCATTTTATTGCTTGTCAGGAGTCAGGAGACAACTCTCGGGATTTGGCTTTCTCCTTGCACCAAGAGGGTCCGCGGATAAAACTCCAGCCAGCGGTTGGTGGCAAGCCCCTTTACCCTCTGAGCCATCCCCCCAAGGCCAGAACTGCTTTGGAATTGGTACCCAAGTTAGGAACTGTGTTGACTGAGCCCAAGCACTCGAGTAGCTGTCAATGAGCTAGAGGGAAAGAACTTAAGATTGCGGTGGTGAGGGTCACCCTTGAGGAATGAGCAAGAGTCACAGCGTCAGATCTGTGCTCTCCTCCTCGGGTTTGGGTGTGAGGGTCACCATCAGTCACCAATGGGCAGGACCTGGAACCCACCGAGGATACAAATCCCCAGGCATGTTTTCAGAGTGAGATGGGAAGGCCTACCCTAAACATGGAAGGCACCAGATGCACAGAGACAGATTAAATAAGAAGGTGAGAGCCAGCGGAGGACTAGCATTCACCTCTCTCTGCTTCCTGCCTGTGAGAGCCACTGGACTGGCTGCCTCATTGCTCCTGCCGCCATGACTCACCTGATGTGATGGACTGGACCCCGGGACTGTGAGCCCAGATCAACCCGTCCTTAAGTTGTGTTTGTTAGACACTTTGTTGAAGGAAGCAACAAGACCAAGAAGCTACCCCTCTGTGTGGACGGTGGCCATAGTTTACCTCATACTTCTGCCTCCTCTTGAGTGTGCAGCAGGCGCCAAGGGAAGGCCTTTGAAGAGTGTCCTGGAGCCTCTTCAGTCTTGTGGGCCAGAAACCATGACTGTGCTCATTCGTGTCTGTTGTTGATGACTTAATTTAGGGCAGGTGTTTGGGGGCCACACCCCCATCTTCTAAAAGAGAGTAGAGGACTGTTTACCCCCCTGTGGTGTGCACTAGTGACCGGAGGGCGTGGTCTGCCTGTATGCCATATGCTCTCGGGATATCTCTTGAGCTTTCTGTTTTGTCGATTGACATTGCTGGCATCAGACCTTCATCATAAGCAACCAATCCCTTCTGCATTAACTGTCTCATGGGGGTGGTTCAAGCCTCTCACTAGGTTTGCTGTTGGATTGCTGCTGATTCTCTCTCTCTCTCTCTC